>NW_007278179.1:0-717 GCF_000164805.1 Carlito syrichta | reverse complement strand
GAGACACATCATTATACAGAGATAATATCGTAAGATGACAATAATACGTAAAGTAATAAAAACACAACAAAAACTTCCTCAAAAGCCAAATGACCTTTTTTCTTGGGAATAAATAGAAAAACCCATTCTAAACTTTGTGAAGACTCTCATGAGACTTGAAATAGCCATAATAATCTTAAAAACACATGAAGCTTAAGGTTTCACCTTTTCTGCTTTCAAACCTAGCACAAAGTTCTAATCATCAAAATAATGAGATACTGGTAATAAAAACAGACAAACCGATCCATGGAACAAAAGAAGCAACCCTAGAATCAGCATACACATATATTACCACATTCATTCAGTGGGAATAGGGCAGTCTTTGGACAGATGTTTCTCAGAAAACTGAATACTCTCATTCAAGAGAATAAATTTGAACCCTATCTTGCATCGTAAAATTTTTAACCAAAAATGGATAAGTCGCCTAAAGGTAAGAGTTGAAACTATAACGCCCTTAGGCAAATACTTAGCACAAAAACCTAATGACCATGAATTGGTCAATTATTTATCACACACACCTAACAATAGGCAAAAAAAAAGAACAGACTTCATCAAAATATAAATCTTTTCTGTATCAGAGAACACTCCCAACAGAGAAAATTAGTAACTCCAAATATGAGGAAAAAGTATTTTGGAATATTTCTAAGTGATTGATATACGCGATATAATTTTAAACTC
>NW_007278178.1:0-896 GCF_000164805.1 Carlito syrichta | reverse complement strand
TATGTTTTTATGCCAGTACCAAGCTGTTTTGATTACTGTAGATTTGTAATATAGTTTGAAATCAGGTAGTGTGATACCATATTATATCCATCTTGGAGTTTTCTCAAAATTGTTTTGGCTATTTGAGATATTTTGTAGTCCATACAAATAAGATGAGTTTTAATTTCTGTGAAAAATGGAATTAGTAATTTGACAGAATTACATTAAATCTGTTGATTGCTTTGGGTAGTATGGTCATTTCAACAATATAAATTATTACAATCTGTGAGCATGAGATACCTTTTCATTTTTTATGCTTTCTTCAATTTTATTAATTAATTAATTTATTTGGGTAAAAAAATGTCACTCTGTTACCCAGGCAAGTGCAGTGGTATGATCATGGCTCACTAAAGCCTTAATATTTTGGGCTCAGGTGATCCTTCTGCCTCAGTCCCCTAAGTCGATGGGACTACAGTCCAGTGCCACCATGTCCAGCTAAATTTATTTATTTTTTGTAGGCATAATGTTTTGTTATGTTGCCTTTGTTGGTCTCAACTCCAGTGTTCAAGCAATCCTACTGCCTTAGCTTTCCAAATTCTGGGATTACAGGTGTGAGCCACCGTACCTGGTCCTCAATTTATTTATTTATTTTTAATTTTAATTTCAATTTTTTGAGTTGGAGTCTCACCCTGTCACCCAGATTGGAGTGCAGTGGCCACTCCTGGCCACCGCAGCCTCGACCTGTGGGGCTCCAGCGATCCTTCCGCCTCAGTCATCCAAGTAGCTGGAATTAGAGGCGCGCACGACCATGCCCGGCTCATTTTTGATTTATTGTAGAGATGAGGTCTCGCCAAGTTGCCCAGGCGGGTCTCGAACCTGCAGGCTCAGGCAATCCACTCACCTCAGCCTCCCAAAGG
>NW_007278177.1:0-824 GCF_000164805.1 Carlito syrichta | reverse complement strand
ACTAGGCACTCAAGTAAATTTTATATAAAATTTGAAGAGAAATCTAAAAATGTTTGGAGACTTGCATCCAGAAATGACTTTATTATGCCTAGATTGTTTATAGATTTTTTTCTGTATATATTGTTTTCATAAGCTTTTCTTATGCCATTTTGGCACACATATTATTTTATTTTTGTTCTTTAACCCCTTTTTAAAAAAATTCTTAGATAACTATTTACTTTATTATAGGACAGAAATTTACCATATAAGACTTCCTCTTAGATAAAAATATCCTTTTTCTTATATTTCTTCTTTGTTTTCTTACTAAAACCTTATTTGTATACTAACAACACTCTTTATATTTTTTCTTTGTTTTTTGCTTTCCCTTTTTATTTATTTATAGAAAACCTTTTACAGTTATAATTTGAATTCACCTTTTAGTAACTGTTAGGTGAAACATTTAACTTTGGTAACACCTTTAATTCCACTAGAGAACAGGTTTTAGGAGTAAGAAGTTCAGTATGAGCACAAGGGCTAAAAACTTAGCTTTGGTATTAATTAAGAAATGAATTTGAATCCCAGTCACATTTATATAGACCTAAGGATTTTCTGGGTTGATGGCAAACAAAACACTGCATTGGGCCATGACCCTCCCCCTTCAATCAACAGCCACCATCACGAAGCTAGGTGTACCCCCCACTTCAGGAGAGGCCGCACCATCTCTTTCAGTGACTTTTTAACCCGGTTGTTGGACAAAGTCCTGCGGTTTAAGAGCAATTGTGCTTTAAGTGCCCGGGTTGGCCACATTCATAGTGGTGACACCATCCCCCTTAGCAGTTTATTCT
>NW_007278176.1:0-805 GCF_000164805.1 Carlito syrichta | reverse complement strand
CCATGGATAGGGATGAACTCTCACATTTCAATAATTAGTTTTAATGTGAATGGACTAAACTCACCACTGAAAAGACATAGAATGACAAAATGGATAAAATATCACCAGGCAACAATATACTGCCTTCAAGAGACCCATCTCACTAGAAAGGACATACACAGACTCAAAGTAAGAGGATGGGAAACAAATTTTCAGGCGAATGGAACACAAAAGAAAGGAGGAGTCGCGATCCTAATTTCAGACAAAATACCATTTAAGCTATCAAAAATTAAAAAAGATACAGAGGGCCACTACATAATGATAAAAGGTTCACTCCATCAACAAGAAATATCTATCCTAAACATATATGTACCCAACATAGGCGCACCAACATTCATAAAGCAACTTCTAGGAAAACTAAAGAAAGACATTGACTCTAACACCATAATAACTGGGGACTTTAATACACCACTCACAACCTTAGACAGATCATCAGGACAAAAAATCAGCAAGGAGATCCGGAACCTCAATGAGACTCTGGACCAAATGGACTTAATTGATACCTATAGAACACTCCATCCAAAGACCACAGAATACACATTCTACTCATCACCACATGGAACATATTCTAAGATCGACCACATAATTGGACACAAATCAAGTATAAGCAAATTTAAAAGGACTGAAATTCTACCATGCACCTTTTCGGACCACAGTGGAATAAAAATAAACATTGACACCAACAAAGTCCCCCCAAAACCCACAAAGACATGGACACTAAACAGCATGATGGAAATAACCCCTGGGTCAATGATGACATCAAATT
>NW_007278175.1:0-890 GCF_000164805.1 Carlito syrichta | reverse complement strand
AAAATAAAATAAAATAAAAGGCAGCCAAGTGCAAGGTGATGAATGACTTGAGAAGCAGTTGGCAGAGAGGGGGGATTGAAGCTGGCTTGTGTTACAGAGGAGATACCAATAGGTCCCCAGGAGACATGGAGGGAGATATGAGAAAAAGCTGTGTAGTGACTTTCTAATTCTTGAAAGTCCTCAATTCTTCCTGAAGCCAGAGCCCTTAGAATACATGACAACTTGCCTAGACTAACATGAGTTGACTTCTGGTCCTCACAACACAATGTTCATGGCACCAGTCGATTTCTTAGAACAAAAACTGGGTGCACCAAGTAGCCATCTGTGAGCATAAAGCCTCTGAGCCTTAGTCATAGATGACACTGAATTCTGAGATCACTTTGTATTGGTCATTTATTTCCTTCCATTTAAATGATCACCCTATAGCAGGACTGCCATGTATACACAGTGATTCATTGAGCTACTTTGTCCCTGGTGGTGAATATGTCAGAATATGTTCCCGCAGCAGGCCAGAGAATCAGTGATGTCAATGATCGTGATAATGCCATGTGAAAAGTCTATAACAGGGCATAGGCTGGTGTTCTAGATTTCCAGAGATACCACCTTATTTCATTTTCACTGACTTTGACAACAGCAACAAGAATCAAGACTTTGCAAAAACAATCACATGAGACAGGTAAACATGAGCTTAATTTGGGTAATTTGCACTGGAAGCCTGCGGGGATAAAGTCTTGTTCACTTGGCACATCATTGGCATTTTATAAATGTGAATCTCTTCCCAAGGGTCCTGCCAGCACTTGCGACCTCTCACCACCATTTTACAATTTAAAAATCAGCAAGAGAGATAGGGCATTTGTCATCTTGCCTGGGACAGCATTCTGGGTAAATTT
>NW_007278174.1:0-782 GCF_000164805.1 Carlito syrichta | reverse complement strand
TGACAGTTTTAGTTGAAATAACGTTAAACTCAAAAAAGCAATTAGGAGACTACATTGATTAGACATAAATTTTTAAAGCATATTTATTAGTAATTTCTTCATAAAGTTTCTTTTTTTGTTGTTTTTGAGTTGGAGTCTCACTCTTGTCACCCAGACTGGAGTGCAGTGGTCACTCCCGGCCACCGCAGCCTCGACCTGCTGGGCTCTGGCGATCCTTCCGCCTCAGCCTTCTGAGTAGCTGGAACTACAGGCACGCGCTACCACGCCCAGCTAATTTTTTGATTTATTGTAGAGATGAGGTCTCTCCTGCCCAGACGGTTCTCGAACCCTAAGCATTTATTTATATACATATATAGAAACATAAAGTTTCTATATATATAAAGTTTCTATATATATAGAAACATAAAGTTTCTATATATATGTATAGAAACATAAAGTTTCTATACATATATAGAAACAAAGTTTCTATATATGTATATAAATAAATGCTTATAAATTTTTTTTGAAAAAACAGTGCTTCTAATCTAAGTGTTCTGCGTTTTTATTGGAGTTAATGGAAGTTAACGAGAGGCAGAACAAGCTGAGTCTGGTGTGTTTGGCTCTGCTCTGGGGACGACGTCTTGGTCGACCATCTAAAGCTTCATTGTCTCTTCCGATCTAATTTTACATTCCCATCTCTTCTCATTTTGGGATGAGGGAGTTTCTTCCTCCTGTTCTTTCATTTGACATATACTGCAGCTTGAAGGGCTTCTTTTGGGGAGTCATGCGAAGACTCCAAAGTT
>NW_007278173.1:0-454 GCF_000164805.1 Carlito syrichta | reverse complement strand
TGCCACAGAGGTCACAGGAATTTACATATTTGTCATAGACTAAAAGCAGTGATGTACAAAAACACTTATAGGCACACAGAAAACGTGTGCATAATAAACACACCCTGGCAGATAGCCAGAAAAACAATATGGATGCCAAAAGAGCAAGAAATGTCCATATGCTTCTCCTTTCCATAAAAGGATTATGTGCATGTGTACAGAGAACAAAAAACATGGACATTAGTATTTAATAATAAACAAGTATAACTATTTACATAACCTCATTTCAACCTTTCAACAACTATATGTGGTCAAGAAAAGTGAGAAACTGAGGCTGGGAGAGGGTGAGTGAGTCACCATCATCACACAGGTACACACTGCTGGTTGGTATTTGCACTGGCTCTCCTGATTAATGTTACGTATGCTGCAAAACAGTTTAAACTTTTCAAAAGAGCCTCGTTCAGACACAAGGTAA
>NW_007278172.1:0-873 GCF_000164805.1 Carlito syrichta | reverse complement strand
AAAGCTACCCGAAAAATACCGAAACATTCAGAAATTAAAAACACATTTCTAAGCAATGATGGGTAAAAAGAAATCAAAAGAAAAATTATAAAATATTATTAATTGAATGATCCAAAAACACAACATAAAATTTGTGAGGAGCAGCTAAAGCAGTACTTAGAGGACCATGCTTAAGTGTGAATGCTCATATTAGGGGGAAAAAAAGGAACTTAAAACAGTGCCCAGCTGGGGTGGTGGCTCAGCCTGTAGTCCCACGCTTTTGGGAGGCTGAGGTGAGTGGATTGCCTGAGGCCGAGGGTTCGAGACCCACCTGGGCAGCGAGACCTCATCTCTACAATAAATCAAAAAATCAGCTGGGCATGGTAGTGCATGCCTGTAATTCCGGCTACTTGGAAGGCTGAGGTGGAAGGATTGCCAGAGCCTAGCAGGTTGAGGCTGCGGTGGCTGGGAGCAGCCACTGCACTCCAGTCTGGGCGCAGCCACTGCACTCCAGTCTGGGCAACAGAGTGAGACTCCAACTCAAAAAAACAAACAAACAAACAAAAAAACAGTGCTCAAAGTTTCCACCTTAAGGTAGAGCAAAGTATACTTATAGTAAGTAGAAAGAAACAAATAATAAGTATGGAATAAGTATATAAATAATAAGATAGAAAAGCGATCACAAGAGAAATTAACAACATCAAACAAAATTGGTTTTTAAGAAAGATGAAAAATTGGTAATCCCCTAACCAGACTGATTTTGAAAAGGAGAGAGAAAGCACACATCTCCAGTGTCAAGAGTGAAAATGGGAATATCTTCATGGACCTAACAAACACCAAAATGACTTTAGGCACTGGATATTCCTTGGCTGCAGCTCTTCAACATTGAAGGGA
>NW_007278171.1:0-959 GCF_000164805.1 Carlito syrichta | reverse complement strand
CTCTGTGTTTTTCAATACATTATCTGTTTGGATCCTCAAAACAACAGTTAAGCACATATCATTCTCTCAACTGCACAAATGAGAAACTGAAGCCTATAAACATGATAATGTAGCCAAGGTATAGTGTTAAATCTATTTCAAGAACTCAACTTGTCTATTGACACTAATCTCATGTTGTTGATACTTTTCCACATTGTCTGCTTAAAATAAATATTTGTGTCTAAGAAATGAACACTTACATCTAGTGAGAAGACATGTCTAAGAAGGAGAACAATTATTGTAAGGTGATTCCTTTGAGACCACTGACAAATGTCTGAAGTAAAAAACATGTTTGATTACCCAAACTAAGAAGAGCCCGTTCATATTCATAAAGAGAAACATATGCTAATTCTTTTAAAATATTTGTTTTATTAATTTGTTAGTCTAAGAATAAACTCTGTGTTAGTTTAAGGAAATATAAAAAGATGATCTTCACTTTTTCTTTGATAAAAAATAAATTTAGAGAACATGCTAATGTTATCCCCAGGGGAAAATTTTACCCACGCCATTCTACCCAGGTGTAAGGTATTTTTACTTTACATTTCAACTATATTAAATTTGAATTGCATTCACATCAGCTTTTATTTTCAAGAGTACTTTTTCTGTCTAAAGTATTTAATATCTTTTCAAAATTCTAATGTTTTTTCCTCTAGGAAATATTTGTTTTAAGCAATCAGACCACAACATATAATTTGTTATTTTCTATGAAGTAGTGCTTAATAAGAAGTTTTGGAGCCTGCTAAAATAAACCCAAGCATATTCATCTATTTCACAGAAAGGCCAGTTTCTGTTATTAAAGAAAAGAAAATATATTGTCCCACTTAGGCAGATATAAATTGATGGTGAAACAACATAAGAGAATCTAATTTTTATGCGTCCATTCTTTGATTGTGAGGCAAAGAAGAATAATCAATATTATG
>NW_007278170.1:0-799 GCF_000164805.1 Carlito syrichta | reverse complement strand
TTATGACATTTGCACATTCAATTATGTAACATTTGAAAATCACTTAACCTCTTAGTGCCCCCATGTGTCCTAAGTGAAGTGATGTGACTGAACACCTATTATTTGTATAGTTTCTTTCTACAACAATCTTGATTTTATTTAACCATGGAGATTCTCAAGCTACAAACACCAAAATGACTAATTCCGTAAAAGCAAAATGCTACCTTCCACTAGGCACAATAATTCTGTCACACATAGGAGCTATAAGAAAAATGCCCCCAGCATTTGAGTCTTACAAATGCTGTATTCCATTCTCCACCCTACCTAGAGTTTGTTACTTTTTTACATTTGTCTAAATTTTAGATACAATTATAAATAGAACAAGTCATAACATTTTTATGAGTTTTAATTTCCATCTTAGTATTCAATATCCTGTCAGGAATCGAATTGATACACTTCAAAATTTTCCAAGAAAGCCCCATAGTCATTATACACCAAGTTTGGTCATGTTTTTCATTTGTCTTGCTTACTGTTCTTTTTTTTTTTTTGAGTTGGAGTCTCACTCTGTCACCCAGACTGGAGTGCAGTGGCACGCTTCCAGCGCCCCCAGAGTTGATCTGCTGGGCTCCAGCAATCCTTCCGCCTCAGCCTTCCAAATAGCCGGAACTACAGGCGTGCGCTACCACGCCCGGCTAATTATTTGATTTATTGTAGAGATGAAGTCTCGCCAAGTCGCCCAGGCAGGACTCGAACCCGCAGGCTCAGGCAATCTACTCACCTCAGCCTCCCAAAGAGCAGGATTACAGGCAAAGCCACCGAG
>NW_007278169.1:0-862 GCF_000164805.1 Carlito syrichta | reverse complement strand
TACATTCATCACTATAGCCTGATTTAGGATTAAGAATATCCTGTTACCATAATTATTATATCATTTCCAATCCATAAGCTAGATATGTCAGATCTATTAAATATTGGGGATACACTTAGAAGGCTCCGAGAAATTCTTTGTCTGGTGGGATTGAAATGGAATAAGTAGGCTCTGTACCCTATAACATGATTCACATTTTAAAGCAAAAATGACAAGAACTAAGTGTGAAGGGGGACCAAAAAGAAACAAACAATAAAATGGAATTATTTTTTGAAAGGAGGGCTCATTGTAGTAGAGGCTTCCCCCACAACGTAAGTGTTCTAGGAATCCATCAGCATCAGTGTACCAGCTAGCATTGTTGTGAGAGGCTGCATTTGGCTTAAGTTTATTGTTATTATTATTATGGGAATATTTCTATGGATTTGTCCATTTATGATTGGTGATTTATGAGGACACATGTCCATACCACAGAAAGTGTTCAGCACTTTTGGACCCCAAACAGCATGACTCCTGTGCCCCACCCTCCCTATTCACCTAATCTCACCCCAGCAACTTTTTTGTGTTTATCCTGATGAAAAAAAGGTCTCCAAGGGAAACATTATGCTGATGTGGAAGAGGTGAAACAAAAAACAGCAGAAGCACTAAAAGGCATCCAAATCGACAAGCACACAAACTGTTTTGAGCAGTTAGAAAAAGCATCTCAAAGCAGGGAGACAGCCCACAGACTGGAAAAAAGTACTTGCCAACTCCATATCTGACAAAGGCCTACATCTTGGATCTACAGGAACTCAACATGCTGAAAAGAAAAAAAACCAACAACCCCATTACAAGTGGGCAAAGATATGAACAGACACTTCTCAAA
>NW_007278168.1:0-898 GCF_000164805.1 Carlito syrichta | reverse complement strand
TCACCATGGAAGACCAATCAGAATAGCAGCAGATTTATCTGCAGAAACCCTGCAGGCTAGGAGAGCTTGGAGCCCTATCTTCAAAGTCCTAAAGGATAAACAATTTCAACCAAGAATAACCTACCCAGCCAAGCTAAGCTTCATCAGTGAGGGAGAATTAATATCTTTCCCAGATATCCAATCCCTAAGAACTTATGCAGCCACAAAACCATCTCTACATGAAACACTTAAGAAAGTACTAAACACAGAAGAAAAGGAAAAAAGAACAACGTTCTTCACAAGAGTACAGGGAAAAGAATAAAATATACACGAACCAACCCCAAAAGCAAAAGAAAGACAAAAAAAAAAAAGAAAAAAGAAAAAACCAAGTGGAAGAACAATAACTCAATAAGAACTCCATGATAGGGATGAACTCTCACATTTCAATAATTAGTCTGAATGTGAATGGACTAAACGCACCACTGAAAAGACATAGAATGACAAAATGGATAAAATATCACCAGGCAACAATATACTGCCTTCAAGAGACCCATCTCACTAGAAAGGACATACACAGACTCAAAGTAAGAGGATGGGAAACAAATTTTCAGGCGAATGGAACACAAAAGAAAGGATGAGTCGCGATCCTAATTTCAGACAAAATACCATTTAAGCTATCAAAAATTAGAAAAGATACAGAGGGCCACTACATAATGATAAAAGGTTCACTCCATCAACAAGAAATATCTATCCTAAACATATATGCACCCAACATAGGCGCACCAACATTCATAAAGCAACTTCTAGGAAAACTAAAGAAAGACATTGACTCTAACACCATAATAACTGGGGACTTTAATACACCACTCACAACCTTAGACAGATCATCAGGACAAAAAATCAGCAAGGAGATCCGGAA
>NW_007278167.1:0-726 GCF_000164805.1 Carlito syrichta | reverse complement strand
CCTCACCCGGGCAACTTGGTGAGACATCATCTCTACAATAAATCAAAAAATCAGCCAGGCGTGGTAGTGCATGCCTGTCGTTCTAGCTACTTGGACGGCTGAGGGGGAAGGATCGCTGGAGCCCAGCAGGTCGAGGCTGTGTTGGCTGGGAGCGGCCACTGCACTCCGGTCTGGGTGACAGAGTGAGACACCAATTCTGAAAGAAAAATTTAAAAAATTTTAAAAAATCCTTTCTCCTCGGATTCCCAAGTAACTGAGAATGAGAATACATGCAAACACCCAGCCTATAGGGCCTTTTAAAACAATGAACCTGAAAGTTTAAAATAAAATTTCTAGCAAAGCAGACTTAAAAAGAATCTATATTGCCAATTACTATTCTTGCTTTACTTACATAATCAGGCCAAAAGTAAGGAGATTTGACTTATTTTACAAACAAATTAGTCTTACTGTAATTATCTTTGGTAAAAATGGTGATGACTATAGAGAGAAAAATTATATGCAGTAAAGACAATGACAGCAATTCAATTCCAGCCTTGTTGATTGTCTTTTAGATTTTATCTTCCTATAAACTGGACTGTATTCCAAATTATTTTAGTTTCCTACAATATTTGACTGACTCTTCAACTAATGTTTCTAAGTTTCTTCCATCTTTTTGACTTGGATTCCCTAAACTGGGCCTTTTCTAAATAACATGCAGTTGAGCTGAATGACTTGATATAAACTTGA
>NW_007278166.1:0-820 GCF_000164805.1 Carlito syrichta | reverse complement strand
GGTGGCAATGCTTGCAATTTTCAAAGTGCTAGGGCTACTTTTCTGAGAAAAGTCATTCAAAACTGTGAGGCCCTTGTGATCACTTTTTCTCACATCAAATCTTTCATGTGTCCCTCCCTTGAAAGGCTTTTCTCTCTTCCACAGAATAAATACCGATCTCAGGTTCCAGAGTACTCTACTCTCTTCAAGGAAGCATTCTAAGAGTTGGTGATTCCTCTTCACATAGCTGCACAGGTTCTGTAGCCCCTTGGTGGCCCTTATCTCTGGGTCACCCCAGCGAAATCACAAGAGTGATTTTTCTCAGCAGAAAAGACACTCTGGGTGGCTGACTGACTGAAAGGATGAAAATCTGTCATATTAGTTGCTGATTAGACTGGACAGCTCATTAAGGATCATCATGCCAGTATCTTTCACCGGCCCTGATGGCCCCTTTCAGAGGAAGGTATCGGTTAACCATCTATAAAACAAGTTCTACTATCCTGGTCCTAGGAAATTGATTGAACCAGGAACTGAGACCCCAAGAGTGTCTTTCTGAGTCAAACTGTGATCAGATTCCCCTGCTCTGAGGCTCAAAAGTAAGAGAATAGATGACCCAAGAGAGTGAGAATATAAGACTGAGTTGACTGTCACAAAAAAGAAGCAAGAGACCACTTTCCAGGGCTGTCTCAGAGCCCAAAGTATCTAACCCTTGCAACTAATGATCACTTCTCCCTTTCTCTAAAGCTCAGGGTAGAGTGTTTTTTCAAAGCAAGTCAGAGAAAGCTTAGCACACAGTTGGTTTATATGATACGGATGCAGTAAATAAACGTATCGATTATGC
>NW_007278165.1:0-822 GCF_000164805.1 Carlito syrichta | reverse complement strand
ATTCAGTAAGTGTTTGGTGAATATTTACTTTGTACCTTACTTATGTCCACTTTTAAATTGTCTGTCTTTCGGTTGGTCACTTAATTCTAATGTATTTCACTTTGAAATACTTTGTCAAATTATGTTTTTCATAATACACAATACTAAATACTTTGAAGCATCAGATAACATGAAAGGTTCTATCCCTAAAAACACAGTTTCTAGGCTGGATGCAGTGGCTCATACCTGTATTCCTAGCACTTTGAGAAGCTATGGCTGGAAGACTGCTTGCATGCCAGAATTTGAGTAGATTGTGCAACATAGCAAAAACTCTTTTCTAAAAAAAATTACAAAAAAAACACACAGTTTTTATCTTCTTGGAAGTTTGCACAAAAAAAATTTAACATAAAAGCAGTGTGCTGAAACTGTGATAGGTCAGGCAATGAGCAATAATTTCAAGAGGCTGAACCTCTTCCCCTAAGCAGCCTGAGGTGACTCACCAGGATGGTCCACTACTCGTTAAACCTGGAGAAGCCCACAAAGTAACACCCGAGAAACTGTGCAGGCCATCAAGGTTATGCACATATGAAAAGCCACCAAGTACCTGAAAGATGTCACCTTACAGAAACAGTGTGTACCATTCTACTGCTACAACAGTGGAGTTGGAAGGTGTGCCCAGGCCAAACAGTGGGGCTGGACACAGGGTCGGTGGCCCAAAAAAAGGGCTGAATTTTTGCTGCACATGCTTAAAAATGCAGAGAGTAATGCTGAGCTTAAGGGCTCCTCTGTCATTGAGCATATCCAGGTGAACAAAGACCCTAAGATGCGCTGCCAGGCGTACCG
>NW_007278164.1:0-859 GCF_000164805.1 Carlito syrichta | reverse complement strand
TCCTGGGAGGTCCGGCCTCCCCTGCAATGCACAGCATTCCAGGTAGCACTTGCAGGGAGACCATCTATCTGCAGCCAGGCAGGAGGAAAGAGATAATAGTGACACTAAAAAATTAAAAATGGTATTTATCACCGCTCCTGTGTCACCAAACTGTTATTTATTTTTTTCAGAATAATGGGATTTATTAAGGCCATTTATCCTCGTTTCATGGAAAATTGTGTATTTGAATGATGAAGAGCATGCCCAGATATCCAGCAAGCATTAGTGCCTGAAAATGAGTTCCAGAACTCACCAAGGAAAGCTGTCTTTCAAAACTTTAAAATTCTGCCCTTTAAAGAGAATGCAGAACATGCCTGTGATGTTGCAGCCATGCTAAAGTAGAAAATAAAACAACTCAATTTAGGAAAATGTGAAAACTACATGATGTTGGTGAAACCGCAGTCACAAAATAAAATGAAAACAGCTGTGGACACAAAAACCCCTGAGAACAAGGAGAGACCATTGATCTCAGGAGTGAAGAGAGGCATTCCAAGCCACATCAACCCATGCATGGGCATTTGGGAAAGGTCCAGATCTACATGATGAGCCCCAGTCCCAGAGTGGTTGTTGGTCGCTTGAGAGGCATGGATCACAGGAGCATGTGAGAACCCTGGTTCCAGGGAGCAAGAGTCACATGTCAGCATTCGACAGCTTTGCAGGAAAGACTTACCTCAAATATGAGAAATGGGATATCCAAATGCCACGTGATTGAGTCCTCCTGTAGACCTCCACCTGTGACACCTTGTGATATGACAGGCCCCGGCAGCTGGTACCCCAGGTAACTCACAGTCTCTGAAATGCTTGGTTGTGTCCATCAGTG
>NW_007278163.1:0-795 GCF_000164805.1 Carlito syrichta | reverse complement strand
GGATATAGTCATACCTCACAGAAGGAGGGTGCTTGAACAACAATGCCCACCCTTGCCCCAACAGTGGTGCATTCACACAGGACATGGAGGAGATCACAGCTTGCATGTGAGACAGTGGGGCACAGCGGGGTCTTGGCTCACCAGTTCTTTTGGTCCTTCATGTCTCAGAAGAGCCTCGATGGCAATAATGACCTACAGGACAGCTCTCACCTAGCATCTGGGTACTCAGCAGAGGGGTTGCAGGGAAGGTGTCTGGGATCATGGGTGCAAACGTCGAGGGGCCCTGTGATACTGTCAGAGGCCAACTCAGTCAAGCTCTGGGTGTTCTGCACAGTCCACTGTGGACAAGATGTAGGTACTTTTTTTTTCTTTTTCTTTTTTTTAGTTGAGGTCTCCTTCTGTTGCCCAGGTGAAAGAGCAGAGACATGATCATGGCTCACTGTAGCTTCGACATCCTGGGCTCAGGCAATCCTCCCACCTCAGCCTCCCAAATATCTGAGACTGCAGGCACATGCCAGCATGCCCGGTTAATTTTTTGATTTTTTTTTTTGTGGAGACAAGGTCTTTTGTAGACAGGATTTTTGTGGAGGCAGGTCTCAAAATCCTGAGATTAGGCAATCCTCCTACCTTTGTCTCCAAAGTACTGGGATTACAGGCATGAGCCACCACGCCTGGCCTGTAGTTGACTATGTACAACAACTCTGCTGATGGTGTGAACCCATCCTGAAGGAGGATGGAGCCCAGGAGACTGCTCCAAGACATGCAGCCTTTGCACCAACAATGGCATATTCACAG
>NW_007278162.1:0-748 GCF_000164805.1 Carlito syrichta | reverse complement strand
GCGACAGAGTGAGACTCCACTCAAAAATAAAAAAATAAAAAAAATAAAAACTCATGTGAGATGCTCTCAAACATTGCAGGCTCTCCTGTCTTGTACAAGGGTCAGCTCGTGTAATAACTTATTTTTTAGTTGTTGCCTTAGAAGAATACAGTTATTTAGCCCCATATCCAATTTTTGTTTCCACAAAGTAAGAGGGAAAATGGAAGGTTTTGGTACCGGTATCTTCAAAACTTATTGCCCTACACCCAATTTTATTTCATTGATATTCAGAATGATAGAACTCAGTCAATAAAAAAAAAAGAAAATAATCAAAAAACTTGAGAAAACTGAATTTGCAAGGAGGACACAGAGCTGTGCTGACTCAAAATTGAGCAGTTTTAAAACCACAGAGACAGCTGTGGGTCAGTGATAAAACTCAGTGGAAGTTGACATCAGGAGCAAAGAAACAGAAAGCAAACTACATTATGTAACAGTAATAAAACATAATTCTGAAAAGATAGCATTGGTAGAAGTCATTGGATACAATCTATCATGCTCTAAATAGAAAGAAATAATCTTTTCCCCGTTTGCTAACCATGGAAGACATGTCTGTCTATGCAGTAGATTAAAAAACACACAATTATTTGCTAATGTTCATACGTGCTTCCCCAAAATGAACTATTCAGTGTGAAATTTCTGGATGGGGACTTTGGAAAGTGGCATGGCATAGCAACACAAGACCTTACTAAAGTTAACCTTACACTTAATT
>NW_007278161.1:0-765 GCF_000164805.1 Carlito syrichta | reverse complement strand
AAAAAAATTAAAAAAAATAAAAACTCATGTGAGATGCTCTCAAACATTGCAGGCTCTCCTGTCTTGTACAAGGGTCAGCTCGTATAATAACTTATTTTTTAGTTGTTGCCTTAGAAGAATACAGTTATTTAGCCCCATATGCAATTTTTGTTTCCACAAAGTAAGAGGGAAAATGGAAGGTTTTGGTACCGGTATCTTCAAAACTTATTGCCCTACACCCAATTTTATTTCATTGATATTCAGAATGATAGAACTCAGTCAATAAAAAAAAAAGAAAATAATCAAAAAACTTGAGAAAACTGAATTTGCAAGGAGGACACAGAGCTGTGCTGACTCAAAATTGAGCAGTTTTAAAACCACAGAGACAGCTGTGGGTCAGTGATAAAACTCAGTGGAAGTTGACATCAGGAGCAAAGAAACAGAAAGCAAACTACATTATGTAACAGTAATAAAACATAATTCTGAAAAGATAGCATTGGTAGAAGTCATTGGATACAATCTATCATGCTCTAAATAGAAAGAAATAATCTTTTCCCCGTTTGCTAACCATGGAAGACATGTCTGTCTATGCAGTAGATTAAAAAACACACAATTATTTGCTAATGTTCATACGTGCTTCCCCAAAATGAACTATTCAGTGTGAAATTTCAAGATGGGGACTTTGGAAAGTGGCATGGCATAGCAACACAAGACCTTACTAAATTTAACCTTACACTTAATTAGCAAAATACAATAAATTCTTAAGTTCATTTACAGTGAAAATAA
>NW_007278160.1:0-856 GCF_000164805.1 Carlito syrichta | reverse complement strand
GATACAAACAAGCACTTAAATAAACCTTCCCTTTCATCCATTTTAAATCTCTTTCTATTCTGCATGTATACTTTTGTGAAAGTGAAGATAATACAAAATGTCTTTGGTGAATTAACACATAATAAAAAAGCTTTTGTGTTCAAATCTGGTAAGAAATAAAAATAATAATAATTGTTTGGGAGTTCAGGCACATTGTTTCTAGGATAGAATGGCATTTCATTCATTTCTGCTGCCTAAGCACTTAGCATGTAATGGACTATGTCAGGAATGTAGTTGAACCAATGCAGTAGAAGTGATCAGAAACTAACAGGGAAACAAAGGCTAACGTTTTTTCAAGAACTTCTCTTTTTTATTTTTTAAATTTTGTTCTAATAATATGGGGTACAATTCAGGATTAGGTACATAAGTGGTCATCGTACTGGTGAAGTTTAGGTATCCCATTGATCCTCACACTGCCTGGTTTGGAATAAGCTACACTTATTGATCTTATGTGCCCTCCTCCCTCGACAGTGTTCTGCTACTGCCAATCACTAAGAAAAGGCATCAGAAGGTTCTCAAAATAATTCAAATGTCACCTGTAATCTCACATCCCAAACACGCTCAGCAGTACGAAATGCTGTAATCATGGTTTACTGAAACAGCAGATGCCTAGAGCCAATTCTCATTGAAGATTTGTTTTTACATCTTTTATGTGACGAAATTTGAAAGAGGTGCTTCCAAAACACAAAATTAATGAGATGGAGTTCTCTGTAAACAAACAAACAAACAAACAACAGCAAAAAAAAAAACTGACAGGTAAATTTTGGGGAAATCTTAATTATTCTTCACTTTATACTATTTCTCTTTTTTATATTCA
>NW_007278159.1:0-793 GCF_000164805.1 Carlito syrichta | reverse complement strand
TACAGAGAGATGTTTGGTAAAGATCCACACTTTATTCATGCTATAGTTTGATATACTACCTTTCTGTAAAATCCCACTTTCTTCCCAGGAGCCTAGGTTATTTTTCTTTAAAAGCTTTTCTGGGTTATAGACTCATTGATACCTTGATTTTTGGTTTAAAACTTGGGTCTAAAACACATTTTCTCATAAAGTCAGCCCACTGTAGCTTCTTTCTCCCACTGATTATTACTAAATAATATGGACAAAATACCCCCTCCAAACCGTCCACTTCCAAAAAAAAATCCAGAAAATTACTCTGCAGAGTATGTAAAACAGCAGTCATCAAATTGAAGAGGGAAGTCAAAACTTGTAGAGCCATGTGATGAGTTGCTTTGGGTTTTATTTTCTTTCTTTCTCTCTTATCTTTAAATTGAGGGCAGGCCAAACCAAGAACCTTATAATGATTATGGTCAGCAACACCTGTTCAGAAGACTACTAGGAAAACCCCCGTGAGATGCAGATTGTGGAAGAAGTCCTCATTTTTCCCCTTTTCCCTCTCCCATCACTTCCTTGAGACCACCCCATTGAAGTAGTGGTTTATGTTAGTGCAGCAGGTGGAGTTGCATAGCCCCAAAAGAATATCCTTTCCTTTAGGAAGGAGAATCAGAAAAAGAGACTCTGTTATGCAGAGAGAAGGGAGGTGGGGAGAATATTCATATATTTTTGTTTCATTTCTCTGACTTTTGTTGTTCAGATATGCACAACTGCAGAAGGTTAACTGTCTTAAAGAACTCTGTGTTTTGGTCAGAGGAAC
>NW_007278158.1:0-723 GCF_000164805.1 Carlito syrichta | reverse complement strand
AGCTATCAAAATTTAAAAAAGATACAGAGGGGCCATACATAATGATAAAAGGTTCACTCCATCAACAAGAAATATCTATCTAAACATATATGCACCCAACATAGGCGCACCAACATTCATAAAGCAACTTCTAGGAAAACTAAAGAAAGACATTGATTCTAACACCATAATAACTGGGGACTTTAATACACCACTCACAACCTTAGACAGATCATCAGGACAAAAAATCAGCAAGGAGATCCGGAACCTCAATGAGACTCTGGACCAAATGGACTTAATTGATACCTATAGAACACTCCATCCAAAGACCACAGAATACACATTCTACTCATCACCACATGGAACATATTCTAAGATCGACCACATAATTGGACACAAATCAAGTATAAGCAAAGTTAAAAGGACTGAAATTCTGCCATGCACCTTTTCGGACCACAGTGGAATAAAAATAAACATTGACACCAACAAAGTCCCTCCAAAACCCACAAAGACATGGACACTAAACAGCATGATGCTAAATAACTCCTGGGTCAATGATGACATCAAAATAGAGATCAAAAGATACATGGAAACAAATGAAAATAAAGAAACATCTTACCAAAATCTCTGGGATGCCTTAAAAGCTGTAATAAGAGGGGAATTTATATCCCTACAAACACACATGAGGAAAATGGAAGGAACAGAAATTGACAACCTAACAAGCGACCTAAAGAAGCTGAAAAG
>NW_007278157.1:0-819 GCF_000164805.1 Carlito syrichta | reverse complement strand
TGCCTTCCTCTTTGAGGCAGGGCAGAATGTTTTGCACAGCAGGAGCTGCTGGTCTCCTTGCAGTAGCCTGAGCCCCAGGCCTAAGAACAACAGCATGGCCCACGCTTAGCTCTTCCATTAAAAATCACTGCTGGAAAGACACTGACTGGGGTTGGGTTTGTACACAATGCCCCCTCCACGCACATCTATTCAGCACACACTGAGCAGGATATGCTACCAGGTCTGAAAGGCGGTGGTGCGCAGCGAGACTCAACACACTTTGAGGCCAAGAGATTTATTAGAGCAGCGGCTACAGAAAGAGGGAAGAGGGTCTGTAACCGCCTGGTAAGGGAGGGAGAGTGAGAGGGTGACAGCGAGAGAAGTCTGTATTTATCAGTTAGGGAGGGGGTGGCCAGTGCTGTATTAGGGTCTTTATTGGAGGGGGCTATGAGGTAGTATTCCTATAGGGAGATAATATTTGTGTATAGGTTTAAGTTTCACATGCACGGGAAAAGCAGGAGCTTAGGGCCTTTGTTGTCTTTGTTTGGTTCCATATAGTGTTTAGCGCCATCTCGGGAGACACCCTTCTGACTGTTTCCTGCATCTTTCAAGGTCCATGGAGAGGAAACAAACCAAACACAATAGAAAGACAGGCATGATCCCTCACCTTGAGGGACAAATCTGGGAGCTAAGAAAGAGCAGTAGTGAGACTCATGGATGCTTTTCTTCTAGAAGGTTGAGTTGGCCTGTGAAGTTGGAATATATACCCCTCCTCTATGTCTCATTAGAGCAAGGCCCTATTGCCAGTTGTGCCTCCTGTTTTCCTCCTCTGGGAATTTT
>NW_007278156.1:0-745 GCF_000164805.1 Carlito syrichta | reverse complement strand
AAAGGGTAGGGGATTAGACTATACCTGTAGATGGGATGGGGTGATGACAAGTATAGGAGATACTGTTGTAGCCATTTTAAAAAAAAATATAATCTTCCACAGTGGGCCTGGCACATGGTAAAGTATTTAATACATGTTAAATAAATGAAACAAAATGAGATTCACAATTACTTATTTTATCCCATTAGGGAATATTAGGCAAATATGTATAAAATAATATCTATAAAGCTGGGCTCGGTGGCTCAGCCTGTAATCCCGCACCTTGGGAGGCTGAGATGAGCGAATTGCCTGAGCCTGCGGGTTCGAGACCCGCCTGGGCAACTAGGGGAGACCTCATCTCTATAACAAATCAAAAAATTAGCCGGGTGTGGTAGCGCACGCCTGTAGTAACAGCTACTTGAAAGGCTGAGGCAGAAGG
This sequence comes from Carlito syrichta, assembly GCF_000164805.1. Taxonomy (NCBI): domain Eukaryota; kingdom Metazoa; phylum Chordata; class Mammalia; order Primates; family Tarsiidae; genus Carlito; species Carlito syrichta. Next base: position 327 of record NW_007278156.1, on the reverse strand, counting down.
ATCGCCAGGCCCAGCAGGTTGAGGCTATGGTGGCCGGGAGCGGCCACTGCACTCTACTCTGGGCAACAGAGTGAGACTCCAACTCAAAAATAATAATAATAATAATAATAATATTTGTGTATTAATAATAATAGTAACATATTAGCTATCATTTGTTAAGCTCTTAGTTTGTGCCAGGCACTAAGCTAATTTATTAAAAAGTATTTAATCCCCACAAAGGGAGACTGGTCCTATGATAACTCCCTGTTTTAGATGAGAATTGAGGCCCAGAGTTGTAACTTGAACCAGGTTACCTAACTAATAAATCTGTGTGGCACATACATATAC
>NW_007278155.1:0-939 GCF_000164805.1 Carlito syrichta | reverse complement strand
CAGGCAACACCAGAGCTCACTCACTGGACCTACATTCATTGCTGACACTGCAATATGCCCTTTATCTTGGGCCAAAAAGTTCATAGAAGAAGCTCTGGAGTTTTCTCCTCTTCACTATTAAACAAAAATGAAAATATGTCACATGTAGAATGATCTGTATTTATATATGATACAGATATACTGTATGCTAAAGCTTTTCAATTTTTCTTATTATAAAGTTAAATTTGCCACCTAGATACAGTTTATTCATCTATAAAAATAAAACTCGAGTTTGGCTGACTTTATATACACACTAGATAAGAAGAGTCTCACATTTGAAGAAAGCACATTTGAGACAACCAGCACATTTGAGACAACCCTGGGTCCAAAGTGACACCCCCTTTCTCCCCATTGATTCTCAGGTGGTCAATAAACTGACTGAATACTTTTGTAAGCAAAGGAGGCAGCATGTTGCTCCTGCTGTATGCAGTAGGTGTGCCAACCCCACCATCTTGACATCGTTTCTGGCATGCATGTTTCAAGGCTGTCAGCCAAGCTCCATATTCTAGGTTTTGTAAGAGAGGAAACCCACAGTGGTTCAGCCCATCATGCAAATGTACTTGGGTCCCAAGGCTTAGCATGTATGCATTGGGTATGGCCAAGAAACCTTTGCCATGAAACCAGAACATGTGAGCCAACTCCTGCCTCCCATCGGCTGCTAACTACACCAGCACACGCATCACCACTATGGCCATGAGAGGGTAGTTAAGGATCAGTGATCGTCTCACAAGCGGGAGACATTCTGACATTATCTCTAGGTTTGAGTTCAGTGACTCATCTAAGGTCGCTCAGTAGGTGTGTCATAAATTCAGGACTAGAACCTGGCGTCTCTTTGGCAGGTCCCATACTGGCCCAGGGGCAGACAGACATGCTGATTGATGATGTCTCCTTCCTCATACC
>NW_007278154.1:0-826 GCF_000164805.1 Carlito syrichta | reverse complement strand
AAAAATGGGTACTCCTGCTCATTTTTGGTTTCCATTGCATGGAATATATTTCCCCACCCCTTCATTGAGTCTCTAATTGTCATTGTATGCTCACTGAGTCTCTTAGAGGCAGCAGAAACCCATTTTGCCAGTCTGTATCTTTATATTTGGTCATTGAGACAATTTCAGAGTTAACAATGATATGTAAGGTCCAATTCCATTCATCATGTTGATTGTTATCTAGTTTTATTTATTTATTTATTTATTTATTTTCTCTGTTGTGTTGGAGTCAATAAAATCTATGAACTTCATAATTTCTAACTTTGTTCTATTGAAGCATTTTTACCTTTTGTTTTTGTTTTAGTATCTAGAACAACTTTGAGTATTTCTCTTTTTTTAATTTTGGGGTGCAGTTAAGGGTTAGGTATACAGATATTCATCATTCAGTCACCCTTGTTGATAATGGGTGTCCCCCTGACCTCAGACAGATATTGACTTCTGTTAATCCCACCTCCCTTCCCCTCCTTGCCCCCTCATAGTTTCCACCACTTTTTTTATAGTATTACGTTAGATGTTCAAGGTACACTTATGAGTGAGAACATGTGACACTAAGATCTTTGTTTTTGTGAGAGATCACTCAATATTATAAACTCTAGTTCCCTCCAGGTTGCTGTGAAGTTCATGATTTTGTTCTTTTTTATAGCTGTGTGGTATTCCATCATGTATATGTACCACATTTTTTTAATCCAGTCCTCATGATCTTGTTATTGTGAACAATGCTGCAATAAATATGTGTGCAGGTTTCTTTTTTATAGAGGGATTTGAGTTCTTCTGGGTATATTCCCAG
>NW_007278153.1:0-792 GCF_000164805.1 Carlito syrichta | reverse complement strand
TAGCAAGACATGGAGCCAACCATCCTGCCCATCTAAAGAGGACTGGATTCAAAATATGTGGTACGTAGGAACAATGCCATATTATGCAGTCACAACGAGAACAAACTCACGAAGTTCACGGAAACCTGGATGGAGTTAGAGTCTATACTACTGGGTGACCTTTCACGGAAGCAGAAACTGAGTATCACATGTACTCACTCATAAGTGGACCTTGAACAACCATCATAATAACGACAACAAAAAAGATTTTCAGAGTTGGGAGATGCAGGGGAGGGGTAGGGCCAGGACTTGCAGTAGTTGGTTTGTGCCCGGGGTGCCGGGACGTTCGGGGACAGGCCTGAACAACAAGGGTTCCTGTAAAATGAATATTAATATATTTCACCCTGAATTGTACCCTACTTCTTTCAAATTACAAATGAAGAAGAAAACGTTTATACCAGATCCCTGAATCCATGGCCAGTCATTAGAAAGGAATTCTTGTTTCTATAGCCTTAATCACTTTTTTCCACACCCAAATAAAAACACATACCCTTATTTTATGGAAATGTGCTTAGATAAAATATCCTATTGCTGATTTTTAATTAACTTATTTTTGAAATATATCCCAGTTGACTCATTCGATATGTTTCGTTGAGTATAGATAGCAACTGTATACTACTGCTTAAAATGAATTGTCCCGATTTGTGTCTTTTTCCCTGCAGCGGTATGTGTAGATCTCTGGCATGTTTCCTTTCTGACCATGTTTGCGTTTTCTCATGTGTTAGTGTTACGTTGGAGTTGTTGAAATGTATC
>NW_007278152.1:0-807 GCF_000164805.1 Carlito syrichta | reverse complement strand
CCAGACATAATTGACACTGAGTTGATGGATGGAAACTGAAACTCAATAGTATGTTTTGCATATATTATGTATTGTGAAGTTAACAAGAAAACTATAGAAATAGTGGCAATGTTTGTTCCTGTGATGTTGAATTAGTGCTTCTGCACACGTCTATTGGGAGTTTTGTGACATAATATGGTAAGATTATTATTCTAACTTATTGCAACCACTGTATTTGTCCTCCTTCATTACAAAACTGTAGGCAGTCTTTGTGTTGTGGCCTAAATACTTTGATGCAAAGAAGACTTTCAAATGAATTATCTTCATTGGTACTAATAGAATAAAGGTGAATTACTTTTACTTGAAAGTATTATTCTCCTTGTTCAGGTTGGTCATCCCAGCTTTCCATTTAACATTATATTCATCATAAAAATCAACCAAATACTTAACAGTTCTACACTGAGGGACATGATTACATATCCCACTGTATCTGACCAGAAGATCCACTGTCTGATCCTGGAAAGGATATGTGTTAATTTGCTGTGTTTCAGATTGGAAGTTTGCATGTCATGAAATCAGCTGAGGATACTAGTGTCAGAACTCTGACAATCACGTATCTCAGTGATTTTTCAAATTTATATGTAGTCAAAAAATCCTTTGTTCAAACATCACCTTATCTGGAAATGAAATGTGTAAAGTGAGGAAATGGCAGTAGCTCTGATTAAGGGACAAGAGATATGGTTGCTAGATGTGACTTCTGAGCTTCCAAGGAACATCTGAGGGCTTAACCATCTGCCTCCTCCACCCACAGAAGGACCTGGTGCATGA
>NW_007278151.1:0-800 GCF_000164805.1 Carlito syrichta | reverse complement strand
AAGAAAACTTGAGTTGTGGTTGTTGGCAGCAAAGTCATTCAAGTAGCTGCATCCTGCAGCGACATTTTAAACACATTGTTCTCTGCCAAATCTGTTTAGAAGCACCAAGGCCATCCTCAAAACCTGATTCACAGTCCATTCTCTAGTCCATACTTAGAAAAAAAGCACGCTTTTAGGTTATGCTAGATAAACAAACAAAAAAATGGCATTGGTGATTAAAACCATCCTGATTAATTTATCATATGTATTTAACTGACCCATCTCTAATTATGACTTCCCTGAGATTTTTTTTAGAGCTTTGTTTTCCCACCTAGTAGATCAAGCAATAGGAGAAGAAAGAGTACTGTTTAGTCAATATCCTAAGACACATCCATCAACCACTTTACATAGGGCAGCTCTCTCATTTCTCAGAGCTGAAAAAAAGTGTTATTTTTAAGATTCCATTATTATTTATTTATTTATTTATTTACTTATTTATTTAGAGTTGGAGTCTCACTCTGTCACCCAGACTGGAGTGCAGTGGCCACTCCCAGCCACCACAGCCTCGCCTGCTGGGCTCCGGCGATCCTTCTGCCTCAGTCTTCCAAGTAGCCGGAATTACAGGCATGCGCTACCACACCCGGCTGGTTTTTTGCTTTATTGTAGAGATGAGGTCTCATTGCCCAAGCGGGTCTCAAACCCGTGGGCTCAGGCAATCCACTCGCCTCAGCCTCCCAAAGGCGCGGGATTACAGGCTGAGCCACCGAGCCCGGCTTAAGATTCCATTTTAAAAATAAAACAATGATATACGTAACCTCGAA
>NW_007278150.1:0-874 GCF_000164805.1 Carlito syrichta | reverse complement strand
CCTTTTCTTTTCTTTTTTTTAAATCAACAAACCCTCCCTGACAAGAAATACCTGGGAGAGGCTGTCTATATGGGACTTTTGAGGGAGTGGCCAGGCCCCTGGTGCAAAGGCAGGTGCTGCAGCTTCTCTACTTTGTCCTGGGTTCTTCTTGGCTTTCAGAAGCAGAGCACCATTGTTTTTTCATTTTTAAAACAGACAGAAGTTATTTTTTTGAAAAGTGGCAGGGAGGCACTATTGCCCAGTGCTCCCACACCTTTGAAGCAGGAAAGAGACTGCTCAGGGTTTTGCCTAATCACTTCAGCACCTGGCAGAGCACTGAAAGGGGCTGTGGAAGAAGTCCAGAAGCAAGTTCCCACAGAAGAGTACAAGAGAGGCGACCCACCACCATATTGAAGTCGAGGCAGGAAATTGCTCCGACTTGCTCACCATGGACAAACAGATCCAATCTCTGTGACTGGTGGATCAACTGCTCAGGGCTTGATCATTGTCCAAAGGGAATATCTTAAGAGCACAAACTTCAGAGGACCTGACAAGTGCTGAGTTCCAGGGGCCCTACCCCCTACCCTGATTCAGCTGTGGGACAAAGTGTGTGGCCAGAAAGGAGGAGGAAGTTCTCCAAAGAGATAAGTGGTGAGTCTGGGGCTATCCCAAACCCCCTCCTTGATGGCAATCCTCTGAATGTCAGACCCACACAACTGGATGATGAGTGGGAGGGACAAACCCAGATGGAGTTTGGATGTCAGTAGCAATAGGAGAGTTCCATTCCAGGATAGGCCTGGCTGTGGCACCCCAGTAAGAGTACATATCTAGGGAAAAGACAGTCCTGTATCTCCCCACCAGAGATCTTCCTGACTATAGAGAGTGGGAGGGGAGG
>NW_007278149.1:0-1151 GCF_000164805.1 Carlito syrichta | reverse complement strand
GGAGGGACAAACCCAGATGGAGTTTGGAATGTCAGTAGCAATAGGAGAGTTCCATTCCAGGATAGGCCTGGCTGTGGCACCCCAGTAAGAGTACATATCTAGGGAAAAGACAGTCCTGTATCTCCCCACCAGAGATCTTCCTGACTATAGGAGAGTGGGAGGGGAGGCCTGCAGCCCCACCCACCTTCACTGTCCCTCCCCCTTCCCTGCACCATTTCCTGAGAAGAGAGTGAGAGAAATGGCTCTGTAATTAGAGGAACAATTACAGAGACTGCCACAAGAGGGCAGGTTTTTTTGTTTGTTGGTTGGTTTGTTTTTGTTCTTTAAATTTTCAGTTAATTTTTAATTTAAAATTTTATAAAAAACTGTTTGCTTGTTAGTTCACCTATTTTAAAAATATTTTTTCTTTATGCATAAATGTGTATGTGAAGGTTTGATCTGCATCCCTCCCAAGTTTTTTCTTTTATTTTTCTGTTTTTCTTCTTTTATTTGTCATTTTCTGTTTATGTGTGCATATGAATGATCGAGTGTTTATCTTTCTATTTTGTTATGGTTGGTTATTGTACTTTTGCTTTTTTGGGTCTTTTTATATTCATTTTTTATAGTTTAAGGAATATGTCAGTAGATGTTTGAGGGCTCCACCTGAATACTCCCTTTTTCTTCTTTTTTTCCCTTCAGTCTTTCTGTTCTTCTCCTCTATTCACTTTGTTCTTTTCTATTCACTTTGTGTTAGGCATGTATATGTGTGTTTAGTTTTCTTGTGGGTCTTTTTGTTGTTGATTGTTTTGTTTAGCTTTGTTGTTATTCCAATTGTTTTGAAGTGTGTTTGTATCTGTTCAATTGCTTTTGCATTGGTTTCTGCTTTGCATCATCATACAGAGTGGTAGTGGGGAGTGGGTCTCAGAGAACACACACCACATTAAGTGAACATTTTAATTTGCAAGTAGTATCTGATTACTAGCACTCCATCCTCCACTTTATTTGAATTTCAAAAACTACAAGAGATAGCAAAGCTTCCCATCCATCATCCTATTCCAAATAGAACAAATCCAGAGCCCGGATTAGGGAAGTATAGAGGCCTGAGCAAATGTCAGAAGGAAAATCTCTCTCACTGACACTGAATAACAGAACTAAAGAGAAAAACAAGAGGA
>NW_007278148.1:0-1004 GCF_000164805.1 Carlito syrichta | reverse complement strand
AGATCGGATCTGTGGGTCCTGCACTTTCCTGCCCCACCTTCAAATAAGATGGTGGGTGCCTCTCTTGTCCTCTTCTGTGGAAGCTTGCTCTGTACACAGCCCTCTCCCGCTCTTTGCCAGCTGCTAAAGTGATGAGGCAATACATTGAAATCTTAAAATATTGCACCGTTGTAGATTTCAAGTAACAAAATGACAAGAGTTATTCCATCGTAATGGAAAAATAATCACAAGAATAGATAAAACTAGTTTCAGTTAATATTAAAACACTTCTGCATGTTTCTGGAGTGTAGCCAATGTTTACATTCATAGTCTCTTAGCAAAGAGATATTGCTCTTAAAATTTTACATAATTTTACTTTGACACTTCTTATTAAGGGTATCATGTTTAAAATATTCCTATAATTGTAGATATAAAATTGGTTCACCTATTCTCTCTTCATTGACACAAACAGTTGTTGAGAAAATGAGTGAACCATACGAAAAAGTATGGCTGAATGTACTTTCACAAACGCAGAAGAACGAATGTAGCAATGACCTATGCCTGGTGCTTGGTAAAGCATGTTATTTTGGAATTGACTATTCACCAAGTGTGTAATGAGACTTAACCTGCTATAGACTATTTACATTCAAGTATCCAAAAGTATAGGTAGAATCTAAGAGTCAGTTCATATTATTGGTTATTCTTACTTGGCTCACAGTCAGAGATTGGGTGCATAAACAATAATTTTTCTTATGTAGTTCCACCATCAATTTACATTTGCCTAATTGGGACAATATCTTTTCCTTAATAACAGAAACTAGGCTTTCTATGAAGTAACTGAATACACTGAAGTAACTGATTTTTTTCCCAGCTCTCTCCAAAACATCTCATTAAGCACTACTTCAAAGAAAAAAATAAATTATGTTTTCGTCTGCTTAATATTAGTATTTCCAAATAGGAACAAAAAAACATTAGAATGAACATACTTTGAAAATATATTAATTACTTTAGACATAAAGAGTATC
>NW_007278147.1:0-743 GCF_000164805.1 Carlito syrichta | reverse complement strand
TTACATTCATAGTCTCTTAGCAAAGAGATATTGCTCTTAAAAATTTTACATAATTTTACTTTGACACTTCTTATTAAAGGGTATCATGTTTAAAATATTCCTATAATTGTAGATATAAAATTGGTTCACCTATTCTCTCTTCATTTGACACAAACAGTTGTTGAGAAAAATGAGTGAACCATACGAAAAAGTATGGCTGAATGTACTTTCACAAACGCAGAAGAACGAATGTAGCAATGACCTATGCCTGGTGCTTGGTAAAGCATGTTATTTTGGAATTGACTATTCACCAAGTGTGTAATGAGACTTAACCTGCTATAGACTATTTACATTCAAGTATCCAAAAGTATAGGTAGAATCTAAGAGTCAGTTCATATTATTGGTTATTCTTACTTGGCTCACAGTCAGAGATTGGGTGCATAAACAATAATTTTTCTTATGTAGTTCCACCATCAATTTACATTTGCCTAATTGGGACAATATCTTTTCCTTAATAACAGAAACTAGGCTTTCTATGAAGTAACTGAATACACTGAAGTAACTGATTTTTTTCCCAGCTCTCTCCAAAACATCTCATTAAGCACTACTTCAAAGAAAAAAATAAATTATGTTTTCGTCTGCTTAATATTAGTATTTCCAAATAGGAACAAAAAAACATTAGAATGAACATACTTTGAAAATATATTAATTACTTTAGACATAAAGAGTATCCTTGAAAATAAAAGCTGATGTGAACGTGATTC
>NW_007278145.1:0-781 GCF_000164805.1 Carlito syrichta | reverse complement strand
CCCAGCTCACTTAACTAGTTAGGTAGCTACCTACCTAGCCAGCAGGGAAGCCTGCTGACTTAACTAGCTCACTTGAACCACTAGATTGCTGGCCAGCAAGCTGACTTATCTAACTAGCTAGCTACCTATAAAGGTGGCTAGACAGCTGACTAAACTAACTGACCTTACCAGCTACCCAGTTGGCTAACCAGCTGATTCAACTCACTGACTACACTAGCTAGCCAGGTAGCCAACTAGCTGACTTAACTAGCTAGCTACCTCCATTGCCAGTTGGCTAGCCAGCTCTCTTAACTAGCTGAATTAACCAGTTAGCAAGTTGGCTATCCAACTGACTTAACTGGTTCACTGCCTAGCTAGCCAGCTTGCTAGCCAGCTGTCTTAACTAGCTGACTTAAGCTAACTCCCTAGCTAGCCAGCTGACATAAATAGTTAGCTAACTAACTAGCTACCTAGCTAGCCAGCTGATTTAAGAAGTTAACTAACTACCTAGCTACCTAGCTAACAAGCTGACTTAAATAGTTAGCTGCCTAGGTAGCTAGCTGACTTAACCACATGGCTACATATTTAGCTTACTTGTTATCTAACATTCTAGCTAGCTGGCTTAATCATCCCACATAACTCGTTAGCTAATGAGCTAGCTAGCTGACTCAACCAGCTGACTTAACTCGTTAGCTAACTAGCTAGCTAGCTGACTACTCCCACTGACTTAAGTGGTTAGCTAACTAGCTAGCTAGCCTACTCAAACAGCTGACTCAACCCGTTTGCTAAGAAGCTAACCTGC
>NW_007278144.1:0-381 GCF_000164805.1 Carlito syrichta | reverse complement strand
TTCTCTTCCTTTCCAATCCTTTCTTCGCCATTCAATTCCAATCCCTACCATTCAATTCCTATCCGTTCTATTCCTCTTCTTTCAATTCCTTTTCATTCCATTCCATTCCTCTCCATTCCTTTCCATTTCATTCGGTTCCATTCCACTCCTTTCCATTCCATTTATCTCCATTTCAATGCATTCCTCTCTATTCCATTCCATTCCTTTCCATTCATTCCTTTCGATACCATTCCATTCCATTAGATTCCATTCCATCCATCTCCTTTCCATTTCTCTCCTTTCCATTTCTTTCCATTCTATTCCTCTCCAAACCATATCATACCATTCCATTCTCTTCCTTTCCTTTCTATTCCTCTTCATTTCACTCCTTTCCATTCTTCT
>NW_007278143.1:0-924 GCF_000164805.1 Carlito syrichta | reverse complement strand
CTAGCCTGTTAGATGAATTAACTATCTGCTTAACTAGCTAGCTACCAACCTAGCCAGCAACTTAACTAGCTGAAATAACTAACTAGCAAACTTGCCAGCCATCGGACTTACCTGGCTTTTTAACTAGTTAGCCAGCTGGCAAACCAACTGACTTAATGAGCTGACTTAACTAGCAACCTAGCTGGTTAGCCAGCTTAATTAACTAGCTGATTTACTAGCTAGCCAGCTGGCTAGTTAGCTGAGTTAACCAGCTAGTCAGATGGTTAACTCACTGACTCAAATATAATTAACAAGCTAGACAGCTGATTAGCCACTTAACGTAAATAGCTGACCTAAATAACTAGCCAGCTGGCTGGACACCTGACATAAGTAAGTAGAAGCCTAGCTATGAAGCTGACTATCCAGCTGACTTAACTTGCAAAATTAACCAGCTAGCCACTGGGTAGACAACACCTTACACAGCTAGCTACATAGCTTACCAGTTGACTAGTCAGCTGAATTACCAGACTGACTTAACCATCTAGCCAATTGGCTAGTCAGCTGACTCAACTAGCTGTCTTAACTAGTTAGCCAGCTGGTTAGCCAGCTGACTTAACTAGCTCGCTACCTAGCTAGTCACCTGGCTAAACAGTTGACTTAATTAGCTGACTTAATTAGCTAACCAGCTGGCTAGCCACCTGACATAACTAGCTCGCTACCTAGTTAGCCAGCTGGCTAGCCTGCTGACTAAACTAGCTGAAGAATTAGTTGGCCTGATTGCTAACCAGCTGAATTAACTAGCCTGCTACCTAGCTAGTCACCTGGCTAGCCAGTGGAGTTAACTAGCCAACTTAACTAGCTAGTCATCTGGCCAGCCAGCTGACATAACTAGCTGACGTAAGCAGCTACCAATATGGCTATCCAACAGACTTAACTATCTAGCTT
>NW_007278142.1:0-799 GCF_000164805.1 Carlito syrichta | reverse complement strand
CAAGGACAATCCTCTAAAGCTAAGACTATGTCATACTTCTTCTGCTTCTTCATGACAGGGTTAGGGTCCCTCCGAGCAAGCCCCAATCCCCACCAACCCGTGAACTTAACCTAGCAGGTTATAGACCTTTCCACCAATGATGTCATTTGGCAAGCTTCAAACATGACCCCCCCACACACATGGTTTCCAGTCATGACCGGGGATCTGACCCAATTCTACCACACTGCCGCTATGCAATGGAAATTAACCCAGGGAGGCACTAGCGGCAGGTACTGGTACTTTTACGTATGCCCGGGGCATGACAGAGATAAAAACTGTAACAATCCCACTCAGTATTATTGCCCCAACTGGTCGTGTGTCACCACAGGTTTCATAAATTGGAGCCCTGCCAAGCCCAACGACTTAATACAGGTGCAGAGGGCAGGTACCCCCAACTTCCATAAATGATGCAACCCTACCCGAGGTGAACAATGTAACCCCATAACAATAAGCTTCACCAAAGAAGGCAGGAATGCTCGAGGATGGGAGATGGGAAAAGTGTGGGGACTCAGAATATACAGTGCCGGGGCAGGGGATCCCGGAGCTACTTTTATGATAAAATTATTAGTTCAGAGCCCCCATGTGGCTATAGGACCTAACCCAGTACTTGTCCCAGAGCCTAAACTGCTGCCACCGCGCATTAGTCCGAGTCCCATAGAGTCTATGACAAACTCATCTAGACAGGCAAGCTCCATGAATCGATCTGGCCTAAAACCCATACACAGACCCCCCATGCATCCACTATGGAACTTACTTACCC
>NW_007278141.1:0-714 GCF_000164805.1 Carlito syrichta | reverse complement strand
ATGAGTCATGGACAGAATCTACCTGGAAGGTTCCTGGGTGACCTGGCTTTCCAGGGCTGCCATGATGCCCATGCAGTGGCTTCTCCCTTTCCGTGGTCCAGGACCTCCGATGTGCCAGGCCTGTACTAGGCTCTGGGAGTGGTCAATGCACTCCTGGCTCACCCTACTGGAGTTCACGGTCAACCACCGTAGGAAGAGTCTAGAGTTGTCAGCCCCCAAAGGCAGGAACCTCAGGCCAGTGATGTCAGCATTTCCACAGAGGTTACATCTTCACTGTCGCTCATTCAGGAATACTACTGAGCAGTGACAGTGCGGTAGCACTGCTTACTCTTAGCTTTAGACACCAAGGATGAATGCACCCACCAGAGTTAGGCTTAGCACATGGTCTCTGCTCTGGACCAAGAGCTTCCTGAGAGCAGAGGTTTAATCCCGTTCATTCCTGAACTCCCAGAAGGGCTTGTGCGTGTGCATGGAAGTTTCCCGTGCCGTGGATGGCCAGTGCCCCCATGTTCCAGTACCCCTTGTCCTGGCCGAGCGAAGCTGTCACCATGGAGGCGTTCATGTTGGCCCCACTGACAAGCTACAGGCGTGGGGAAGAGACAGAAGCTGTTTCGGAGGTCTGCTTTGCGGAGGCCAGACAGTGAGGTGGAGAGGGATGACTGACGCGTTTGTCCTGGGGTCTGTCCCTGCTGTCTCAGCATCCGCTGGTTCTGA
>NW_007278140.1:0-308 GCF_000164805.1 Carlito syrichta | reverse complement strand
AACTATGATGCATAAAAGGCATTAAAATTAGGAATCTTGGATAAAAACCTCCTGTTAAATTATAGCCAAAAATTAGAATCATCATGTGTTTCATAATTGTAGCTAATGTACTCACAAAAATATGAAGGATCTAATCCTAGTGGTAATCACCATATTTAATATCTTTTGGGGTTTTTTTTGTTTGTTTTTTTGAGTTGGAATCTCACTCTGTCGCCCAGACTGGAGTGCAGTGGCCGCCCCCAGCCACCGCAGCCTTGACCTGCTGGGCTCCGGCGATCCTTCCGCCTCAGCCTTCTGAGTAGCCAGAA
>NW_007278139.1:0-810 GCF_000164805.1 Carlito syrichta | reverse complement strand
TTTACCTTCAGCTAAATGCCAGACATTTCGTATCTTTAGTCAGATAGTAAGCATTAAAGAACAATTTTATATGATTTTGGTATGCTTCCTCCATTAAAACTTAAGGTTATATGATTGCAAACTTAGAGAATATAAAACTTATACCCCTTTACTAATGAATATAGAAAAGGCCAAAATCACCTCAATTGCTATTTCTAACAATAGGCACAAAAGCAGTGTTCTGTTTAACTTGGTTTTCGCTAAGACTTTGTCATGCCTGTGTACATCAGTGATATTGGTCTGTGGTATTCTTTGTTTTTACTTTGCGTGTGTCTGTCTTGTTTTGCTATCAGAGTAGTTCTGGGCTCATGTAGTCAGTTGGGAATTATTTCTGCCTCTTCGATTTTGGTGAAGAGTTTAAATGAAACTTATATTTGCTTTTCACCTGCTTGGACAAATTCAGCTGTGAAGCCATCAGGCCCTAGGCTCTTTTTTCCTCCCTCTCTCTTTTCTTCCTCTTTCTTTCTGCTTTGTTTTGTTTTGTTTTGTTTTTTGAGTTGGGCTCCCCATCTATTGCAGGCTGAAGGGCAGGGCACTGACCATCCTTCTGCTTTGGATCCTCTGCTTTATTTTACACAAAACTATTTGCTGAGTCAAAGATTGAGTGAATGATGAGCCTTCACTCTTCAAGGGAATGTTGGTGCCCGCTGATTACCTAAAGAGGTTACAATTATGAAAATGGCTTAGGTAATCCTATGATCGCAAGACACAGAGTGAAGTAAACACTAATGACGCCACTGGATGGAAATCAGGGGGAAAATCCAAATCGGT
>NW_007278138.1:0-718 GCF_000164805.1 Carlito syrichta | reverse complement strand
AACCCGCGGGCTCTGGCAATACCATTCGCCTCAGCCTTTCGAAAGGCACGGGATTACAGTCTGAGCCACCGAGCCTGGCTCCATCTACTTTTTAGAATAAAAAGTCTCTTTTATAACCTATCTTGGTCAGCTTAATAGGCGAAAGAATTTACAACAATGTCGTTAGAAATATCAGTAGGGCTTTCTGGTTGATATCAAGCATTTAAGGTTTCTAATTTCCCTTTTAAGATTTGTTAAAAATGTTAAAGAACATAGGTCAAATATATGACAGATTCCAAAAAGTTTCCAAAGAGACACAGGGAGTTCATAGGAAAGTAACGATTTCAGGAAGAATGATATAAATGTGCTGGAAAATGTATAACATTCTCATTTCTCCCTCTCCCTTTCTCTCTCTCTCACAGAATATAAAGAAAAAAGGGAGCCCATGGGCCCCCCAAAAGTTCTGAAGAGAGTTCTCTCAAAGTTTTCAATTTTTAGTACTGATCTTTATATATTTTTTTCAGTTGCAGTCTCATTCTGTCACACATACTGGAGTGCAGTGGCACGCTCTCGGACAACACAGCCTTGAACTGCTGAGCTCCAGCGATCTTTCTGCCTCAGCCTCTCAGGTGGCCAGAACTACAGGTGCGTGCGAATACACGCGGGTAATTTTTTTAATTTATTGTAAAGATCAGGTCTCGCCCATTGCTATTTGTTAAAGTTATATTTCTGTGCGATT
>NW_007278137.1:0-724 GCF_000164805.1 Carlito syrichta | reverse complement strand
GGAGTAGGAGTCTCACTCTGTCATCCAGACTGCATTGTAGTGGCACGCTCCAGGTCACCGCAGCCTCGACCTGCTGGGCTCTGGCGATTCTTCCACCTCAGTCTTCCAAGTAGCTGGAATTACAGGCGTGAGCCACCACGGCCAGCTAATTTTTGATTTATTGTAGAGTTGAAGTTTTACCAAGTGTCGGGGTGGGTCTCGAACCCGTGGGCTCAGGCGATCCACTCGCCTCGGCCTCCCAAAATGCTGGGATCACGGTCTCAGTCACCGAGCCCGTCCTACAAAAAAAATTTTTTTTGCATATAATTTAAAAAACGGATCTGTCTTTATAATTTTATGTTATTAAACAGACCACTCACTATCATTATTTTCTTTTATTTTTGGAGACAGAGTCACCCTCTGTCATGCGGGCTGGAGTGCAATGGAACGATCGGAGCTCACCACAGCATCCATCTCCTAGTCACAGATACTCCTTCCCCCTTAGCCTCTCCAGCGGCTGGGACCATGGCGTGTTCCACCCATAACTGCCTGATTTTTTAAATTTTTTGTGGTGTTGAGATCTGTGTATTTTAACCAACCTGATCTCCTGAGCTTAAGTGATCCTACTGCCTCAGCCTCCTAAAGTGCTGGTATGACAGGCACAATCTCTCCGTGTCTGGCCTTTATTTCCATGAATTTAAAGAGGTGTAATAGTCTGTGTTCTGTGCTCAGTCGTACCTACCAA
>NW_007278136.1:0-770 GCF_000164805.1 Carlito syrichta | reverse complement strand
GCGTAAGTGATCCTACTGCCTCAGCCTCCTAAAGTGCTGGTATGACAGGCACAATCTCTCCGTGTCTGGCTTTATTTCCATGAATTTAAGAGGTGTAAATAGTCTGTGTTCTGTGCTCAGTCGTACCTACCAACTCCACGTGTGCCCATGGTACCCAACAGGTAATTTTTTATCCCTCTACCCTTTCTGTTCTCCCTTTCTGAGTCTCCAGCGTTCCTTATAACATTTTCTGTGTCTTGGGGATTTTTTTTTTTTTTTTGGAACCGAGTTTCACCGCTTGAGAGGATTCTTCATTTAGCTCCCATGTATAAGTGAGAGCATGTGATGTTGGTTTTTCCGTTCCCGGGTTAGTTCACTTGGGATGATGGGCTCCAAGTTCATCCCAGTTGTTGCCAGTGACACTGCTTTATTCTTTTTGATAGCTGAATAGTATTCCACGACATCTATATAACACATCTGTACTATCCGTCGATCGGCTTCTGGACATTTAGGTGATTCTACATCTGTGCGATTGTGAAATGTGTAGCAATTAACATGTGAGCGCAGGTTTCAAAAATAACACTTTTGCAGAAAGAGCCAACATCATTAAAAGTCAGGAAACGTCTGACTTTTGACAATAGGGAGTTAATTCTAAGATAGTGGTTCTCCTTCCCTAAAAATCTTTTTATTAGAAAGTCTTTGGTTATTTGGGCTCTTTTTTGCTTTAAGGTAAATTTCAGAACTGTTTTTTCTAACTCTGTAAAAAGTGGAACTCGTGGGTTGATAGAAAT
>NW_007278135.1:0-797 GCF_000164805.1 Carlito syrichta | reverse complement strand
CTTTGAAAATATGTTTTAGTATTGACCTAAACTATACATTTGGCAGCTGCATTTGGCTTTTGGCCCTCTGTTGGGAGCCAGCCTTGGAGGTCCACATGATTGACAGGGTCCCGGTGGGCCGAAGACCCCGGGCCACAGGGCGAGCCCGGGAAGCTGAGGCCCTTCTGTCTTCCACCTTTGCTGTTTGATACGGCTGAAGAAATTCTGTGCAGTCGTGGAAGAAGAAAATGGCATGTTTATGCGAAGTACTCACTCACACCTAACCTGAGAATGTCATGGTTCATTTTCCCATTTTCCCACTATGCCGCTTGGCCTTTTCTAACATATGCAAGGGTTAAACTCTGAAGCACATCAAGAATGCTTTCTTTCACTTGGTTATAAGTTACTAGATATTGCTTGAGTAAAAAATGATATAAGTATATTCACTCCTTATTTGATTTAGAATTATGCAGCTCAGTGGTCAGACATAAGGTTTATTAGAAGCACAAGTTTATGGTAAGTTCATTATGAGCTCATTATAAGTTCTAACACTTATCTAGGAGTTATGTAGGTGATTTATAACACTGTCTTCACAGACTTAGGATAAAGATTAATCGTTAAGCTTTTTACTTAATTCTATAGTTAAATTTTAAGTAAACATTTATAGAGCAGGTTTTCACTGAATTCATAATATACTAATTAGATACTTTTATGATAATTAACTAAATACAGAAAGCAACCTTGGGGGTCTGGGAAATGTCATTAAAAGCTTCTTTTGAGTTTTCCTTAGAAATAAACACTGCAGGATAAGAGAAAAG
>NW_007278134.1:0-815 GCF_000164805.1 Carlito syrichta | reverse complement strand
CAAACGGGGGGGGGGGTTCAGGTCGAACCCTCACACATCTATTGACATATCCGTTAAACTATAAAAAATGAATATGAAAAAAATCCCAAGAAGAACAAAAGAGCAAAAACCAACAATCACAACAAAACCAAAAGATAAAAACTCCATCATTCACTTACACATATTCAAAAAACGACAAATAAAAGAAGGAAGTAACAGAAGAAGAAAAGGAAAAGAAAAGAAAAATTTGGGGGGAGTCGCAGATCAAACCCTCACAAACATATTTACACAAAAAGAAAAAATATTTTTAAAATAGACGAACTAACAAGAAAACAGTGAAAAATTTTTTTATTTAAAAAGTAATTGAAGCTGGGCTCGGTGGCTCAGCCTGTAATCCCAGCACTTTGGGAGGCCGAGGTGACTGGATTGCCTGAGCCTGCGGGTTCTGGACCCGCCTGGGCAACTTGGCAAGACCTCATCTCTACAATAAATCAAAAATCAGTCGGTCGTGGTAGCGCACGCCTGTAGTTCCAGCTACTTGGAAGGCTGAGGCGGAAGGATCGCCGATGCCCAGCAGGTCGAGGCTGCGGTGGCCGGGAGCGGCCATTGCACTCCAGTCTGGGCGACAGAGTGAGACTCCAACCCAAAAAAAAAAAAAGGTAATTGAAAAATTTAAGAAACAAAACCAAAACCAAACAACAAACGAACAAAAAAACCTGCCCTCGTGTGGCAGACGCTGTAATTGTTCCTGTAATCAGGTCTCTCCTGAAGAGTCACATCTTTCCCTCTCTTCTCAGGAAATGGTTCTAGGGAGAAGGACAGTTGAAGTTGGTGTG
>NW_007278133.1:0-857 GCF_000164805.1 Carlito syrichta | reverse complement strand
GGTTGCATGTAGAAAACTAAATTTTTATCAACACAAATTGATGCTACCCAATATGACTTTATATAATGTGATAAAGAGGTAAAACAATACTACTTTTTTAGGAATACATACAATTATGTTAAAATTAGGTTAAAATATAATATCGTGATAATTAAGTTAATATTTACCTTCATCTAAATGCCAGAAATTTTGCTTCTTTAGACAGATATTAAGCACAAAAAGGACAATTTTTTTATTATTTTAATAAACTTCCTCTATTAAAAAATTAAGTCTCAGCCGGGTTCAGTGGCTCAGCCTGTAATCCCGTGCCTTTTGGAGGCTGAGGTGAGTGGATTTCCTGAGCCCACGGGGTCGAGACCTGTCTGGTCAGCGAGACCTCATCTTTACAATAAATCAAAAAATCAGCCAGGCGTGGTAGCACATGCCTGTAATTCTGGCTACTTGGAAGGCTGAGGCGGAAGGATCGCGGAGCCCAGCATGTCAAGGCTGCAGTGGCCAGGAGCAGCCACTGTACTCCAGTCTGGGTGACAGAGTGAGACTCCAACTCAAAAAAAAAAAAAAAAAAAAAAAAAATTAAGGCTCTATGATTGTAAAAGTAGAGAATATAATTAAGAAACACATATCCCTTTATTAATGAATATAGAAAAGGCCAAAATGCAATCAATTGCTAATTCTAACAATATGCAAAAATGTATTGTTGAATTTAACTTGCTTTTTGCTATGTTTTGTTATGCCTGTGTTCATCAGTGATATTGGGCTGTGTTTTTTTTTGTTGTTGTTCTTTCTTTGTGTGTGTGTGTCTTGTCTTTCTGTTAGAGTAATTCTGGCCTCATGTAGTCACTTGGAAATTATTCCCT
>NW_007278132.1:0-342 GCF_000164805.1 Carlito syrichta | reverse complement strand
TTCGGTCGACTTGTTAAGCCAGTTAACAAGTCGGTCGAGTAGTCAGCCAACGTGTTTAACCACTTAAGTAGTCAGCCGACTCAGCAGCCAAGTTAATTCACTAGCTAACTGGCTAACCAACTAGTTAAGTCACCTAGCTACTCGTTTAACAACTAGTTAAAACAGTTAGCTAACTCATTAACCAACTATTTAAGTCAGCTAGCTACCTCACTAACCAACTAGTTAGGTCAACTATCTAAGTCAACTAGCTAACAAAGTAGTTAGCTAAGTCAGCTACCTCAATAGTTAGCTAACTATTTAAGTCAGCTACTTAAGTCTGCTACCTAACTAGATAGCTAATTA
>NW_007278131.1:0-826 GCF_000164805.1 Carlito syrichta | reverse complement strand
CAAATGTCATCAATGAGCTGGGCTTGGAGACATAGGCTTTTCGTTGCAGCCGCTTGGGAGGATTGCCTGAGCCCCGGAGGTCTACCCTGTGGTCAGGTGTGATTGTACCACTCTAGTACCGTCTGGGCATCAGAGTGAGGCCCTGACTCATAGAGAAACGCAACCCACAGATGCGGAAAACATATTTGCGAATGTACATCTGACAAGGGATGATCAGCTCGGAACTACAAGGAACTGCCACTTGCCGACAAGAAAAAAGCAAACAGCCTCATTTCACAGTGAGCAAAAGATATGAACAGACCCATCTCAACAGCAGACATACAAGCAGCCACCAAAGACATTGGAAAAAGCTCAGCCTCATTTGTCATCCGAAAATGCAAGTGAAAACGACCTTGAGGAGTCACCAATTTTCAGTCAGGATGGCTATCATCCATCATTCCCAAAACAACAGATGCTGGCGTGGAAATGACACAAAGGGAACACTTCTACACTGCTCGTGGGAGTGTAAACTCGGACCAGCTCTGTGGATAAGCATTTGGTGATTCCTAAACGATCTAAAAATCGACCCTGCCATCCTCCTACTGGGAACATACCAGGAAGAACGAAATCCCTCTCTCCAAGAGATATTTGCACATGTATGTTTATCGCCACATTGTTCGCAGTAGCAAGAACATGGAGCCAACCATCCTGCCCATCTAAAGAGGACTGGATTCAAAATATGTGGTACGTAGGAACAATGCCATATTATGCAGTCACAACGAGAACAAACTCACGAGTTCACGGAAACCTGGATGGAGTTAGAGTCTATACTACTGGGTGACCTTTC
>NW_007278130.1:0-838 GCF_000164805.1 Carlito syrichta | reverse complement strand
GTACAAGTTTCGTGCTTTACAAACTATGCATCACAAGACCACCACGAGATCTGCAATTTCCAAGCAAACAATTCAAATTCCATGATGCGTGCCGTGCTTACATCAAGGTCACAGGTGCACAATTTCAATACAAATCGTTCAAAGTGTTTTCCATAATGTTCAATGAATCATTCATATTATACTCTTTGCTCTATACCCTGATTAATACAAAGAACTTTCCTGAGTTAACTCTAGGTTCAATCCAAGTTCACTGATTCCCAATATTTTTAACAATTAATATTATCAACTTAACACTATACTATTAACCTATTACAATTTAACATAATGCCTTATAACTCAGTTAAAACTTATTCTTAAACTACAAAACTTTACTATAATTCATGTTTCATATGTCTAAACTTTAATTTTCATATGATCTAGTTATTGGACTTTAATACTATGCTATATCCTATTAAGCTAATACCTTATCGTTAATTCTTTTATAAATCATATAGTAACTATTACACTTGAATAATGTAGCAAAAGGAATCAAAACAGCAAGCATAGATTTACGCAGCTATGAGTGTATATGTATATATTTTATCCCAACAAGTCTACTCTAAAAATCAAATAGTAGCTGTCACACTCTTGAACAAGGAAATGCAGGGCTTCCAAGATGGCGGCCATGGGCTGAAGCAGACAGAGTTTCGGTAATTAACGAAACAAAAGAAAACGTTCTACCTGGCTAGGGGCAGGGGACAGAACTATCATGGTAATTTAGTTTCTAATCTTAGCCCTAGGGGAAACAGCTTTCGGGAACAAGGACTACCCAGTCTACCAGGAAATAGAAGTAAAAAAG
>NW_007278129.1:0-911 GCF_000164805.1 Carlito syrichta | reverse complement strand
TAAAAAATGTCAGTGACTTAACAAGTCACACTTTGATAAATGAGGATTAGCAGAATTAGATCAGTTAAGGTGGATGAGGGGAAAACCAACCAGAAAAAAATGACAAGAAAGGGTCTTCAAAGGAGAATCATTTAAAAATCAAAGGATTTAAGCTAGGCCCTTGGGGAATGTCTTAAAATTTATTTTGCAAACATTACTATCTTTATGATTGTGCTGAAAGTGAAATATAAGCTTGGAATATGTCATATTATGCTTTTTTTAATTTATTTATTTATTTTTTATTTATTTTACCGGAAAGCAGTATACCCCAAGACAATCCATTCTAAATTGATCTATATTAAGTGAACTTAGCTGGTGCTAATTTTTCTAGGAAACAGAAGACTCTTTGTATTTACAAAGGAACCAAAGGCATAAAGATGTAAGTCATCTTATCAAGTGTTAAAAATAGTGAAAAAATGCTTTCAAAACTCTAAAGTAAAATGATTTAAAATCAAGAATTTGCTCTCCCGCCGCGACGTGCAGCGCTGCCACCGCTCGCTCCCGGGCCGTGGCGCCTCCGGGCCGACGCGCCGCAACCTCCAGCTCGCGCCGGCGGGGCACGTGCCGCGCGCGCCCCTTCCCAGCCCGGAGCCCTCTCCTCGCGCAGGCCCCGCTGGGTCATCCAGTCGCGCCCACCACCCTCAACTCAAACCACCGTGGAGCTCCGCCGCCCCGAAACGTTCACCGCGAGCGGGGACCAAGACTGCAAACTGCTGAATAGACAGACTGTAAACAGAGGGAAAAGTGAACAAAACCAGAAGACCCTCATAAGGAAGAACAGGTCATTGCAGAAGAGAAATAAAAGCAACCCCACCTTCCCTCAAAAACAGAATTGAAGAGGGGGAGGGAAAGGGGTAAAGGGAGAAAAATCT
>NW_007278128.1:0-698 GCF_000164805.1 Carlito syrichta | reverse complement strand
GATGCCCACTCTCTCCCCTCCTGTTCAACATAGTATTGGAAGTCCAGGCTAAAGCAATCAGAGAAGAGGAGGCAATCAGAGGTATTCAAATAGGAAAAGAGGAAGTCAAGTTATCTCTCTATGCAGATGACATGATGGTGTACCTTGAAAACCCAAGAGAATCTGTCAAAGGTCTCCTTACATTGATAAAAGCCTTTGGCAAAGTCTCAGGATACAAAATAAATGTACAAAAGACAATCGCATTTCTCTACACCAATAATAAACAAACAGAAACCCAAATAAAAAACACAGTTCCATTCACAATAGTCACAAAAAAAATGAAATACCTTGGCATCTTCCTGACCAGAGACGTGAAAGACCTTTACAATGAAAATTACAAAACACTGCTCAAAGAAATCAAAGCTGACATGAACAAGTGGAAAAATATCCCATGCTCATGGATTGGAAGAATCAACATTGTGAAGATGTCCATCTTACCTAAGGCAATCTACAAATTCAATGCAATACCCATTAAATTACCAACAACATTCTTCTCAGACCTAGAAAAAAACAACACAGGAATTCATATGGAAACACAAAACATCCAAGAATAGCCAGAACAATCCTCAGCAAAAAATACCAAAGCAGGAGGTATCACAATACCAGATTTCAAACTTTACTATAAAGCTACAATCATCAAAACAGCTTGGTATTCGTAC
>NW_007278127.1:0-858 GCF_000164805.1 Carlito syrichta | reverse complement strand
CCATATATATGTATATATATATATATATATACCCTAATGTGGGATTTCTGGATCAAATAATAGCTTTGTTTTTAATTTTTTGAGAAACTATTTTACTGTTTTCCTTTGGTATTCAGAGTTAGCACCCAATATAAAACTAGGAGGATAAAACCCAATGGTATGGGATTGTAAATGACAGGGAGGTGGGATCCCAAATAGTATGTGCAATAAAAAGCAAAATCATTAAATTAATATCATACACCTAATCTACAAAAGTTATCAAAAGTATGAGTGTAAATTACTAGAATCATTTCCAAGATTTCCATGTGGCAGGGAGAGTGCATGCTTTCCTTACTGTTTGGGGTCAAAAGGTCAGTTGTTCACGACTTTAAGAATACCACTTTGAAATGCACATGGTAGTGTCTGTCCAGCAAACTCCACATCCCTTTTGTTTTCTTTGTATTTCTTTTTTTAGCTACTAGCGAGCCTCTGGAGAAACTATATACAATTAAATATGATCCATTCTAAACATATTTGAATTTTAGAGAGAACTGTGATATTTTTAAAAGCTCATCTTCCTACTGCTTATTCATTTATTTAATGCCAATTAATATCCCCTTGATGTGTTATTTTTTCATTCTCAGCTGAGGGCGGGCTCAGTAGTGCCGCCTGTCATCCCAGCAGTTTCGGAGGCCAAGGCGACTGGATTGCCTCTGCCTGAGGGCTTGAGAACACCCCAGGCAAATTGGCGTGACCTCCAGTCTACAATAAAATTTAAAAATTAGCCAGGGGTGGTAGGGCACCTGTAGTTCTGTGTACCTTGAAGTCTGAGGCAGCAGGATCACCATAGCTCAGCAGGTTGACACGGGGTGACCATGA
>NW_007278126.1:0-866 GCF_000164805.1 Carlito syrichta | reverse complement strand
ATCAGGCATGGACTCCAATAAATTCCCAATATGAAACCTAAGCCTATTTCTAGTCTCGTTAAGCCCTTTATTCAAGTCACAGAGAGGTTTCACTACAGGAAATCTCTCCACTCCTGTTCTTAATCTTATCTCTAGGTTAATGATCCTGACTTTTCCCTTTGTAATGATGACTTCCTGAGTATTAAATCAACATAAACACTCCTTCAGCTTTGCATCATGCCCAACTACTTCCTTACAGTCTTCTCACATTTGTAAAGATTCTGATTACTTTTGTATTCCCTTAAATATCACTTACTTATCTAACTACAATCTTTTCCCTAGCTCTAGCTCAGGGGTTGCCAAACTTCTGAAAATAGTATTGTGCAGATAGTGTTGTGGGCTTTGCTGGCCACATACATCTCTATCGTGTGTTCTTCTATAGGTTTGGTTTTGTTTCTAACTCTAAAAATGTAAAAACGTTTCCTGGTCCACTGACTGGATTTGGCCTGCTGGCTGTGTGGCAGGATGCAGCAAATGGTCAAATATATTTCTTGTACGATTGAGTGAATAAACACAGAAACATGTAGCTGGTTCAGGATCAGCAGTTGGCCTCATGGCAATCACTAGCCCAGGGCAGGAAAGGAGTTGATAGCAGTTAAAAGTATTTCCTTTTGTATGGCAAGTTGCAACTTCAAAGACCGGCCAGGTCGCCAGGCATGTTTTTTTGGGAAAGGCCAAATAGCCCAAAGACTAACCATTTAATGGATATGCAAAAAGAGCGGCTAATTCACAGACTTATCTAAAAACCCCCCTTCTGAAGTTGACAGTTTACAAATCTGCAGTTCCTGAAAGCATTTGTTCTTTGAAAATCTGATTTGCTGAGTACA
>NW_007278125.1:0-790 GCF_000164805.1 Carlito syrichta | reverse complement strand
TGCAATAAACATACGTGTGCTGGTATATTTTTTGTAGAATGATTTGAGATCCTCCCAGTATATTCCCAGCAGGGGGATTACTGAGTCATATGGAAGTCAATTTTTAGAACTTTTAGAAATCACCACACTGTTTTCCACAGAGGTTGTACTAGTTTACACTCCCACCAACAGTGTAGAAGTATTTCCTCTTCCCCACATCCTCTCCAGTATCTGTTGTTTTTTGAGTTATTGATGATAGCCATCCTGACTGGAGTTAGGATCACATTGTGGTGAAAAGGCTTTTTAAAAGTACAGGCATAGAAGAAAACACAATCCTTAATTCCCTCGGTGTATATCCATTGACCTTCACATTTACTTCACATAAAAACAAATTTTGTATATGCTGATTCAATTTACACAAAAATAAGTCATGTTATTAGGCCCCTGGATGGGATAACTGTGTTGGTTTCTAAATAATGTAGGTGTCAGTAATTTGCCTAATTTGTCTCAGAATGAAATAAATCTTGTTGATATATTTAGCAAATAAAATTGTCTACCCATTTTAATCTTTTAATCAAGTAGAAAGAAAACAGAGTTTGAAAGAAGGAGACCCTCCTCACTTGCAAAGAACCTCCCAGTCTGTAATGTTAGGACCCTATGAAATGGGTAAACGAAATCTATAAATGATTGCCAATCAATTAATTCAAATTGGTTGAACAATGAAGATCTTTTTAATGAAAAGCTCAGGCTAAAGCCTCAAGCAGGCATTTTAATACCATACAATTGAACTATGGATGTGTGATGTACTAAA
>NW_007278124.1:0-854 GCF_000164805.1 Carlito syrichta | reverse complement strand
TTTAAGCTCAAGACCTGGAGCAGGATCATAGCTTATTCAGATTTTTTAAATGTCAAATTCATATTGTCTCACCCAAAATGACTGATGCTGTACTGGAACTTGTGTTTCTACTTAGATTTTAATAAAAACATGAATTGGATGACTTGCCTTTACATGTTGTATTCTATAGCAACTGTCTTAAAATATACAAGCAAAAGAAAGTGAGAGCTGTTATTGCTGTGCAAACCTACAATGCTAGAATCCTAAATGTTAAGTACTTTAACTCTACTGCTACCTACTCTGTTATTCAAAATGTAGATACTCATTTTATTTATCATTATTTCCTTTACCATCCATACTTGGAATAAGACATTAGTTAAACAGACTCCATGCTTTGACACGATTCTTAAATCTGTATGTTAAGTGTAGTGTAATGGTTATAGGCTATGCATCCTGGAGTGGAAAACTTTACTGCAGATTCTAGCTTAACTATTTTCTAGCTTTGTGAATTCGAGGAACATACTTAATCTCTCTCTTATTTTCTCATTTTTATACTGGATTGGGTTACTAATGGTGTTTGCCTCATATTACTGTTGAGAGCATTTAATGATTTGTTAACTTGCAAAACATATTTCAGGAATAAGATTTGTTCTCAGAAACTGTTATTTGTTATTGATGATGCTGATTTTTTAAATTTTTTGATGGTGATAGTGTTATATTCAATGAAGAGCTCAATTACAACTATCTCATATTCTTTACATTTTACTCCCCTCAAATTGAACTGAGCTTACTTTGTTTTAACTTTTTGAAAAATTTTTTAGACTCCAGTCTCACACTTTCATATATAAATAAAATGTCATTTTCTCCATCTTAAC
>NW_007278123.1:0-755 GCF_000164805.1 Carlito syrichta | reverse complement strand
GATTCTAGCTTAACTATTTTCTAGCTTTGTGAATTCGAGGAACATACTTAATCTCTCTCTTATTTTCTCATTTTTATACTGGATTGGGTTACTAATGGTGTTTGCCTCATATTACTGTTGAGAGCATTTAATGATTTGTTAACTTGCAAAACATATTTCAGGAATAAGATTTGTTCTCAGAAACTGTTATTTGTTATTGATGATGCTGATTTTTTAAATTTTTTGATGGTGATAGTGTTATATTCAATGAAGAGCTCAATTACAACTATCTCATATTCTTTACATTTTACTCCCCTCAAATTGAACTGAGCTTACTTTGTTTTAACTTTTTGAAAAATTTTTTAGACTCCAGTCTCACCCTTTCATATATAAATAAAATGTCATTTTCTCCATCTTAACTGGAATCTTTCCCTTAATGATTCTAAATATTTTTTGAACTGGACCTCTTTTCCAAATATTTTCTTAGCTATGCCTTTGAAATGAGATATCTATCTATATCTATTATCTATTTATCTATCTATCCCCATATATATTTATTGTTATTATACTCATAATATAAAATGTGAGAGTGTACATGAAGAGGTTTCTGTAACTTCATGCATTTGAAGTTGGTTATAGGTAAATACATCTGTGGGAGTTTTATGGGCAAGGTTTGTTTTTTTTGTTTTTTTTTTTTTTGAGCTGACAGGAAAGAGGGAATAGGGCTTCAGTGCTCCAGCTGCAAGTGGCTGAATTCCGCCATCAGCCTGCAGAAG
>NW_007278122.1:0-828 GCF_000164805.1 Carlito syrichta | reverse complement strand
AGGTAAATACATCTGTGGGAGTTTTATGGGCAAGGTTTGTTTTTTTTGTTTTTTTTTTTTTGAGCTGACAGGAAAGAGGGAATAGGGCTTCAGTGCTCCAGCTGCAAGTGGCTGAATTCCGCCATCAGCCTGCAGAAGCTTGGAAAAGAGAGAATTTCTTTTCCACATTCCAGTGAGAATTGCAGGCCGAACCCAGAGCAGAGGACCCATTTGAACCACACCCACAATCCTGCACCTGGAAGATGTGAGATGATACACTTGTGCTGTGTTGAGCCTCCATTTTTCCTGCCATCTGTGATGCATCAAGAGGGAACTAATACACATAGTGAAGGTCACCCAGATGACAAGAGGCTGAGTGAAGGGTACCTACTGCAAAGACTCTGGTCTTTCCCACTGTGGATTCTGCCTCTAAGTCAGAGGAGTCTACAGCAAACAAATCCAGGAGACCAACACAGCCTCTCCTACTCTGGGCCAGGCCTCTAGGCAGGACAGTATCGTTAGAGAATTGTGGTTTTCTCTGATGACCACATTCACAAATTATTGGTGATCTGAAATGTAACTGAGTACCAAGGTATGATCAGCTTTCTAACAATCCCACAGAAAAGAGAAGGATTTTCTAATAATTACTTAGGTTCTTATAGCAAATATAGGTACATCTGAATCAGGTTTTTTAATTTTAAAAATATTTTCTTTTTAAAGAAAATAAAGTTTTCTGACCTGAAATAATACATTCAGTGCAAAACTACAATAGATATAAGATATTTAAAGGGAATGTGTACCTATTAATTACCTATTTCTTCGCACTTTTATTTCAATGTATCCTGATGT
>NW_007278121.1:0-846 GCF_000164805.1 Carlito syrichta | reverse complement strand
CCAGTAGATATTCAATTTTCAAATGATTACTTACAAAAGTCTTGAAGTAGGCTAGTGGAATGAAAGAAATACTGAACATTGACTTTTTCCTTTCCCTACTTTTACCTCTTTAATGTGAGATATCAAGCAATAGTCCCTGGGTCTCTACAAATCAAATTTCTATTTTCTTCTGCTTTCTCTCATTCTCACTTTTCCATAATTTCCTTCTGTTGCCTTGTTGAACTTTTTAAAAAATAATTTTTGGTGTGACTTTATCATGTATCTCTCAGATTTTTCTTTCTCTGTCATTTATCTCAAATTATAATCATTCCTTCTTCTGTATCTTTTATATGCAGATGCTCTTAGAATTTTACTTTTAAATAATTTAGCACAAGCTGGGCTCGGTGGCTCAGCCTGTAATCCCGCACATTTTGGAGGCTGAGGTGAGTGGATTTTCTGAGCCCACGGGTTCGAGACTCACCCGGGCAGCTTGGCGATACCTCATCTCCACAATAAATCAAAAATCAGCTGGGCGCAGTAGCGTGCACCTATAGTTCCAGCTACTTGGAAACCTGAGGTGGAAGGATCGCTGGAGCCCAGCAGGTGGAGGCTGCGGTGGCAGGGAGTGGCCACTGCACTCCAGTCTGGGTGAGAGATTGAGACTCCAACTCAAATAATAATAATAATAATAATAATAATTTAGCACAATATCTGTCAAATGCACTCAGTTCACTCACTGGGATTACATATTTCATAGATGCTAAGTAAAGTTCTAAAATCAGTCATCATATAAAAAGAAAATCACATAGAGTCAATGTTGTGCATGAATATAAATTAAATTTTCTGTAGAATATCATCTTCATAACT
>NW_007278120.1:0-899 GCF_000164805.1 Carlito syrichta | reverse complement strand
TCGCAATGACTTTCAGTGTGGAGCCTGTGAATTAAAGGCCTCCATGTTTGCAAGGGTTATTCCTTGCCTTTATCAGTTTCAAAGAAAGAGAATCTTCACTAACTTTTCTACTGATCCTTGTTAATCAGATCAACTTTATTTTGGATTCATATTGAATCAAAAACAAACAGATTCATTTTAATCACTCTCATGTGTAACTTTGTTTCAGTTCAGGATTCTCACTGTGCTTCCATTTCCTTGTTATAAAGACTATTAGGCAGTTGGGGGAAATACAGAAATTACCCTAAATTCTATTCACTAAATATCAAAACTTTCAGACAAATTTTCTCAATTGTAAAATACTTTGGAACACCAAGTAATTATATGCAACTAAAACCCCACTGTTGGTTTACTTTCCCTTGTTAATTTATGATATATTACCTGTACTAAGGAAAACTAACAGATTAGCAAGCACTGGAAATAAAAAATATCTCTCAACATCACAAAAATAAAGACAAACATTTATTCTACTCATGGAATATTTCAGATTTCAGATAAAACTATTTAATACTTTCCACCTTTTTAATAAGCCATAAAGAATCTCAAGAGTATTTCCTTGGAGACAATGTTCTCAGCTCTTTGTAAATATATGGAAGAGGCTTTCTCCTGTGCCTGCCTCCTCCCTGGGTCATGACTCAGACACCCGGGACTGGGATTAGGGAATTTCACTCTGGGGCATACTGTTCCTCTTCCTCCCTGGTCCTCTATCTTCCAGTGCTACTGAATCTGCATTTAAACCTCAGATCAGAAACAAACCTACACTCTCCTCCATGTCAGGCAATGAGACCAGAGACAGACATCATAGATATCTGGGCTCAGCCCTCAGTGACCTTCTCTGCCCTTCCTCCCTCACATGAACG
>NW_007278119.1:0-971 GCF_000164805.1 Carlito syrichta | reverse complement strand
TGGGATCCGAGAGGGAGAAAAGAAAACAAGCAAAGGCAAGTTCAGCGTCAGATCTGAAAAACAAAAATCCAGCAAAAGAAATTCCAGCTGTGAAACAATGTGGCCAGGAACATTCTAGGAGCAAGTAGGGGTAGAAAATGCTTCTTTCTAAAGCAAAAGCCTCTGATTTCATCCCTGGTGGCCACCCAGGTGACCTGGTCCTCAGAGCAGTGTCCCTGCCCCCCCCAGTCCAGCCTCTGCAGTGGACCCTGAAGGTTGCTCCAGTTTTTTTTAACAGCTCTCCTGTCGTGAGTAGGAAAACACACAGATGCTTCCACTTCTCTTTGTTTCATTTTTCATCTTGGGCAAAGTTTGGAGACAACAGCATCAGGAGAAAAATTTCATCATAGCAATAGAGATAGTCAGGGTATCCATTTATTTTGGCCCATCGGTGCTCAGGCACATCACACAGATGCTTCATGAGAGTCTTTGAGTTCAGTGAGTGAGTGTTTGGGGAAGGAGGAGAGGATGGTGCAAGGTGGGAGAAGTTCCCATGGCACATTCACCCTTGCGTTGGCCATGCTGACCTCCCTGAACATTAAATCAGATCCCTTGAAATGAATGTCCCTTATGTTTTTCCTGCTTAGGTCATACAAATATTCTTCATCTCAGTCTTACACATGATATATTTTCTCGTTCTCACTCCTAGAAGTAACAAATAAATAGTAGAGGCACACCTCCTGCATTATTTCCTACATGAATGGACTCATGAGAAGCTCCTTGTTGCAATATTCTACTGCCCATGAGCAGTTTAATAAGGTGGTAAGACATGGATACTCTCTCTTACGCTTCTGTAAAAAATATGAGTAGGGAAAATGAATAAAGAACACCCTCTCGAATAAATGGTGCTGGAAAGACAAGACAGTCATATACAGAAAGATGAAACTGGACCCCATTTTCTCACCATACATAAAAATCACTCAAAATGGATT
>NW_007278118.1:0-807 GCF_000164805.1 Carlito syrichta | reverse complement strand
GGAATCTTAAAAATAACACTTTTTTTTTAAGCTCTGAGAAATGAGAGAGCTGCCCTATGTAAAAGTGGTTGATGGATGTGTCTTAGGATATTGACTAAACAGTGCTTTTTCTTCTCCTATTGCTTGATCTACTAGGTGGGAAAACAAAGCTCTAAAAAAAATCTCAGGGAAGTCATAATTAGAGATGGGTAAGTTAAATACATATGATAAATTAATCAGGATGGTTTTAATCACCAATGCCATTTTTTTGTTTGTTTATCTAGCATAACCTAAAAGCGTGCTTTTTTTCTAAGTATAGACTAGAGAATGGACTGTGAATCAGGTTTTGAGGATGGCCTTGGTGCTTCTAAACAGATTTGGCAGAGAACAATGTGTTTAAAATGTCGCTGCAGGATGCAGCTACTTGAATGACTTTGCTGCCAACAACCACAACTCAACTTTTCTTTAAAGACCACCATTTCTCTATTACCAATCCTTCAAACAACCCTTAAAACAACCCTGCCTCTCAGTGTGCATATTTTCCCACTTTCCAGTCTCTATGCATCATTTTGCCATCCTATAGCCCCTTTTTCCCAAATGACAATCACGCAATGCAGGAACCACTTCCGATGCTTAGAAGCAGTTAAAAGAGAATGTATCCTGATATTAGATGTAAAACCTGGCCCTAAAATAAAGCCTTTATTAAACGCTTACTCTCAGCAGAAACAGAACAAAACACTACTCATCGTTTATCCTTTTGTTTTTCACAAAATCTTATGTAATAATCTTATTATCTCCAGGTTTTTTTGTTTTTTTTTTTTGAGTTGG
>NW_007278117.1:0-838 GCF_000164805.1 Carlito syrichta | reverse complement strand
TACCTCGACTTGGGACAATTGGATCGGACACGGTCACATGATCACATTTTCCCCTTTTCTTCTTGGGGATGCTACCCAAAATTTTGGCCAGCCCCTTGGGCAATGGCCTCTCTGCATGTTCTCCTCATTTGTCTTTCTCCAGCTACTGTTACAAAGATGAACGTTTCACAAATCACCCTACAATTGCTTTTTGCCTTGCTGAGTCTTCTGGAAACCAACTTCAGGATCAACCCAGGTTGGAAGTTGTCCCGACCAGCGGGACAAGTAAAACGTGGGCACGAGGAGGACTACCTGCTGCTGGTGAAAAGAGAGAGAGAGACCAAGAGAGAGAAAGAGACAGGAGACACGCAGAATGGAGGCAAGACAGTGTTCTGATCAAGCCTCAAAATTTTATTGTTAGGTGATTGCTTATATACATAGCAAAGAGGGGCGGGCTGAAATAGGGCGTGTGGCGGCTTATGATAGGAGGAAGAGTAGTGGTGGTATGAGGAGAGGAGGTGGGAGGGGTGTTGCGGTTTGGCGCGCGTGGGCTTTTCGGAGGACAAAGAAGAAGGCTTATATAAGATGGCTGCTATTTTTTAAATGGCTCCCAACATCTCCTCCCTTTCTGTTCAAAGACAGAAGGGATGGTGAGCATTAACCGGGTGAGGGAGTAGGGGCCCGACTCCTCCCGTGGATTCTCCGAGTCCACCACCATTGGCTCTTGGTATCTTTTGGGGAGGAGAGGCAGAGCCAGAATTGATTTTTGAGAAAATTAGAAAATTAGATACCAACCTCTATGCAAGCCAGGCGTGCTCACAGGGATACCCAGAGGAGGTCGAAGTTTTTGTGACCTTCC
>NW_007278116.1:0-599 GCF_000164805.1 Carlito syrichta | reverse complement strand
AAATCCTGCTACTTTGAATCTTATGTAGGTGGTGTCAATAGTTTGCTTGTAACTTGGAAAAAATACAAGTTTGATTTTTTAATTTAGTCGTAACCCCAATGTTTGTTTTTTAAGGAAAATTGCCATCCAAATCACTAGGTAAAAGATAATAGCTAAGAGGCCAGGTGCAGTGGCTTATGCCTATAATCCCAACACTTTGGGAGGCCGAGGTGAGAGGATTGCCTGAGCCCACGGGTTTGAGACCAGCCTGGGCAATTTGGTGAGATCCCATCTCTACAATAAATCAAAAAATTAGCCAGGTCTGGTGGCGTGTGCTTGTAGTTCCAGCTACTTGGAAGGCTGAGGCGGAAGGATCGCCGGAGCCCAGCAGGTCGAGGCTGCGGTGGCCGGGAGCAGCCACTGCACTCCAGTCGGGGTGACAGTGAGACTCCAACTCAAAAATAAAAAAAAAAGAAGGCAGTGCGTATTAAAGGTGCTCTTTGCCTGTTTGAGTTGGGATAGTTGCTGGCGCTCTGTTACACGAGACCACATACAGCTCATTGGGCCTGAGGTTTACCACTGTGTCCCCAGTACCTGACACACCATAGGTGCTTGAAAAA
>NW_007278115.1:0-727 GCF_000164805.1 Carlito syrichta | reverse complement strand
GAGCTCTTCATGTTTTACACCATAACTAAATATGCATGTGTCTACAAATACATTGTATTGTTTCTGTTCTGCTAGGTGAGTCCCCTCTGGACTGCTACCTATTGCTCAAGGATTGGCATGACCTCTACAATGCCATCCACCTGGGTTAAGGAACAGCCTTCACTAAAGGAAAGAAAACCACAAAACCTGAATCTGCAAGATGAAATTGCATGCGGTCCTCAGTCTCTTTTTTCCTAGGAAGATATGCCAGGGTGTCGTTGTACAGGGCTAGGTTCTAGTCTAGCAAAGGATCCAGCCTGGGTGGCCCTCTCAGAAGGCTAGCCTGTCAGTAACATGCTAAGTGTGGGCACTGGATGTTTATAGGGAACAACTTGGTGCCTGTAGGATGTGTAGTCCCCCAAGATGGAGGGTGGGAGCCACTAGAAACATGGGAAGCTGAGCTTGGGTGCTACCTCTTCATCTGGGACAAGGCGCACCTCTCAGCTGGCTCTTTGTTCAGGTGTGGGGGAGAGAACAGGCCAACCAGAGTCATGTTTTGACAATCCTGCTTGTTTCAGAACAGTTTTTATACTAAACATTTTTTTTTTTTTTGAGTTGGAGTCTCACTCTGTCGCCCAGACTGGAGTGCAACGGCCGCTCCTGGCCACCGCAGCCTCTACCTGCTGGGCTCCAGCGATCCTTCCACCCCAGCCTTCCAAGTAGCCGGAACTACAGGCACGCGCTACCA
>NW_007278114.1:0-775 GCF_000164805.1 Carlito syrichta | reverse complement strand
CGTTGGTGCTCCACTGTTAGGTGTATATATGTTTAGGATGGATATTTCTTGTTGATGGATTGAATCTTTTATCATGATATAGGGACTTTCTGTATCTTTTTGAATTTTTGATAGCTTAAAGGGTATTTTGTCTTATCAGATAAATAAGTTAAACTTGCAAGTCTTGTTTTCTTTTGTGTTCCTTTCACCTGAAATTTTGTTTCCCATCCTCTTACTTTGAGTCTTTGAGTGTGCTTTCTGGTGAGATGAGTCTCCTGGAGATGGTATATGGTTGCCTCATGATATTTTATCCATTTTGTCTTTTTAAGTCTTTTCAGTGGTGCATTTATTTCATTCACATTCAAGCTAATTATTGAAATGTGAGTTGATCCCTGTCATGTGGTTCTTATACAGTTGTTGCTCCTGCTTCTTTGTTGTCTTTCTTTAGATTTTGAGTTGATTCATGTATGTTTTCGTCTTTTAACTGCACTCTTGTGAAGAACATTGTTGTTCTTTTTTCCTTCTTCTGTGTTTAATACTTTCATGTTTCTTGTAGAGTTGGTCTGGAGGCAGCATAAGTTCTTAGTGATTGAATGGGAAAGATTTTATTTCTCTATTACTGATGAAGTTTAGTTTAGCTGGATATGTTTCTCTTGGTTGAAATTATTTATCTTTGAGGACTTTGAAAATTGGGCTTCAACTCTCCTAGCCTGAAGTGTTTCTGTAAATAAAGCTGCTGCTATTCTAATCGGCCTTTCCTGGTAGGTAGTCTGACCATGTTCCATTACTGCCTTTA
>NW_007278113.1:0-649 GCF_000164805.1 Carlito syrichta | reverse complement strand
TATAAAGAGCAGTTTGGGACACCTAAAAATAAAAATAAGAAAATTATTTTTTCAAGTTAATCACACAAAATGTGCAAGGCGTAAGAAGAGTTGGATAAGGAAATATGGCCCTTGCCATGAAGAAGATGATAGTTGAATAGGGCCACAGACATTGCTGCATGCAGGATGGTTGTGTGCGTACAGCTGGCCAAGCATTTCCCTGGGTTTTGCATCTGTGAATTCAACCCACCACAGATCAAAAATATTTGTTGAAAATCATGTTTGTATGGAACACCTGCAGACTTTTTAAAAAACTTTCATTCCCTGAACAATACAGTATAACAGCTATTTGCATAGCATTTATACTGCATTAGGTATTGTAAGTAATCTAGAGGTGATTTAAAGTATATGGCAGATTCATGTAGATTCTATGGAAATACTATGACATTTTATACAGGAGACTTGAGCATCTGCAGATATTGTTTTCTGTAGGAAGTCCTGGAGCTGATCATCCTCTGTGATACCAAGGGATGACATATGTCTATATTTATTCATGTACATGGGTGTTATATTGGGGGCTTAGGAAAGATAAACCCTCAAATATACCTTGGGGATTCAGCAAAAATTGGGCAGCAAGCAGCTTAACACTACTAACCATATTAGTCTCCTA
>NW_007278112.1:0-807 GCF_000164805.1 Carlito syrichta | reverse complement strand
CTAGAGCATTTTGGTTGACATACCATAGCCGCTGCGGAAATGTAAATTTTCTCAGTGCAGAGATTAAACTCACCTAGCTCGTCCACTAAGAAGCATCGTAGGTCATATGAGAAGTCATGATTCACATGCCAGTCACTCAACTTATTCGTAAGAGAGTGGACCACAGGTCCCACAGATTCCCACTGGGGAGGAGAGAGCTTCAGAATGGAGCAGGTGGCACTGGGGTTCCATCTGAGCATCCTGCTATCATCATGGGGATATTGAGGGTGGGCTCTGATGTGCAGGGGCATGGGAGTACACCTAAATAAATGCAGAGGACATAGAAGGGCAGCTTCCCGATCTGGGAATGCTGCCTAGGTTGTCCTCCTTGGTCATGAGTGGGTCACATGTTATGGGCCAACTTCCCCATGAGAAGTGTGTTGGGGAGAAGAAAACACTCCATCCTCTTCCTCTTCTCTTCCCCACACACTGTTTCTACTTTTCACAAGCACGCATGCAAAGTTGACATAAAATGGTGAGGTCAGGTGACCTGGAGTCCCTCTGTGTATCTTCTCACACTGCAAATGTGGGAATGAAACTGCTGGGCTGCAGCAAGGACAAAATGGTGTAGGAGCTCTGGAGATGGCTCTGGTGACATTTGAGTGAGGGATGAGGTCAGAAAAGGACAGATCAAGGGCCGCTGGGTCATGGGATATTTCTATGTGGCCTGGTGGCAGGGTCAGTTCTTCTTTGACTCATTTCAAAACCTGAAGTTTTCTCTAAGAATACTCTTGGAATCTGCTGGTAGACTCTGAAGATCTCAGAACT
>NW_007278111.1:0-928 GCF_000164805.1 Carlito syrichta | reverse complement strand
ATATCCTAAAAAGACAACCTAACATTATAACTTATGGAACTAGTAAAAGAACAATCTACGGTCATTCTTAGGTATATGTGAGAGATTGGTTCCAGGACTCCCTGCATACATCAAAATCTGCATGTACTTGAGTCCTGCACTCAGACCTGTGAAATACACATATACAAAAAGTCAGCCTAGCATACACACAGATTTCCCACAAATACTGTATTTAAAAAAAAAAAATCTGTGTCTGGGAAAACCGACTGACCACATGCAGAAGATTAAAACAAGATTCATACCTAACACAATATGCAAAAATCAACTCAAAATGGATCAAAGTCCTAAATGCAAAACCTCAAACTATAAGAACCATAGAAAATGCAGGAGACACCCTTATGGAAATTGGAACTGGCACTAATTCCTGATCACAACCCCAAGTGTCAATGTCATAAGAGATAAGATAGATAAGTGGGACCTCATCAAACTGACAAGCTTCTGCAAAGTCAAAGAAACCATTGAGAAAGCAGACAGTCCACAGATTGGGTAAACATATTTGCCAACTGTATATCTGACAAATGTCTAACATCTAGGATCTAAAAGGAACACAAATGTGCTGAAAAGAAAAAAATAAACAACCCCATTACAAAGTGGGCAAAATATATAAACAGACACTTCTAAAAAAAAGACATATGAGCAAGCAAGAGATACATGGTAAAATACTCAGACTCACTAGTCATCAAAGAAATGCAAATTAAAACCACACTGAGATACTACCTAACTCCAGTCAGGATGGCCATTTTTGATAACTCAAAAAAAAAAAAAAAACAGATGCTAAAGAGGATGCAGGGAAAAGGGAATATGTCTACACTATTGGTGGGAGTGCAAACTAGTACAACCCTCTGTGGAAAACAGTTTTGTGATTCCTAAAATATCTAAAAATAACCTC
>NW_007278110.1:0-862 GCF_000164805.1 Carlito syrichta | reverse complement strand
GCCAGTCAGAAAAGACTACATACTGTAGCCTTTATGTGACATATTGTCATAATTGCTATGACATTTGGAAAAGGCAGAACTATAGAGACAGTGACTCCCTGAGATTGGGGGTAGGGAGAGATGATCAGGCAGAGTACAGAAGCCTTGTATGGGAGTGAAGTTATTCTATACAGTACTCCAGTGGTGAACACATGTCATTGTACAGTCATCAAAACCTAGACAATGTACAACATCTACAGTGAACCCTAATGAAAACACAGTGGACTTTGAGTGATGATGTGTGAATATAGTTTCATCAGTTCTGATAATGTCCCCAGGTGGTGCAGGATGTTGAAAGTGTCAGATTTTGGGCATGTGCAAAGTCAGAGAGTTTATGGGAACTCCTTGGGATTTCCACTTACTTTGGCTGTGAACCTAAAACTACGCTAAAAAATAAAGTTTACTAATTAAAAAGTATATACACATATATCCTTTGACATTGTTAAAATTTACTTCATTCAATCTGTCCATTTATTTTACTGCTAGCTCTACCCTAGAGGTGATCAAATAAATAAATGCATCTCTTCTTTTACATTGTTGTTATTGATTCTAAATATCTATCCAATTATTAAGGAGTCTGACAAACCTTTTCTCTTTAATACCTTTGTTATTTATTATTTCAGATTAAAGGTAATGGCTAGTGACATAATGCCTATCTCCTAAATTAAAGAATTGAGAATCTGTGATTCATTCCATCTCAGTACATCCATCTTCTCTCTCCTGGGATCTACATGGGTGGTTGTTCCCTGGGTAACTCCAATTAAGTCAGCATGTACATGAGCAAGACTCAGATGCTTTGAACTTGTGCCTGTTGAAATCATCC
>NW_007278109.1:0-773 GCF_000164805.1 Carlito syrichta | reverse complement strand
TCAGTGATGTGACCTTCAAGTTCTCAGAACCTGTCCTGTCAGTGTCTTTTCCATGAATTTCTTTGAAGATATACCAATTTGTCTGTAGTTGATTTCAAGAAAACATCAGAGAAAGCAATAACTTATGCAAATGAAAAAAGATTTAAAATGGCCAGGGTCAGAGACCTGAAGAGAGTTCATTATAATGCAATTGACAAGAAAATTTGATTATTTCTGTGATTTATAACACTTTAAAGATAATAACTCAAATTATGACTGATAACATTATACCAGGACATATCAGATTTCTAGAAATTGTGTGCAATTTTCTTAATACTTATATTAATAACATATACCTAACAAATATAACATATTTATAGCAAATATAACAAAAATTCTATGTTTAGGATCACTTCTTATTTGACAGTGTTTCACATTAATTTAACATATCAAATAAGCCTAGTTTAACATCTTTGCTTTCTAAGGATAGAAAACAAATCTTTTGAGATTTTCTAGGTCCCTCAGGAAAATCAAAATTGGTTTGAGTTCCAAAGCAGTATATTTATAATTTAGTTTTGATAACTTGTCAAAAATACCAAAATATTTAAAATTCTTGATTAAATAGGATCACAGATCACTCTAAAACATTATTCAGGTATCTATTTAATTAAATGACAAAAATTTAAAAGACCAATACAGAAAGTTATGTCTTTTTTTAATGTTAAGTTTAATATTAAGTTTTCTTAAGTAATCAAAGACCCTGATAAGACAAAATGAAACACAGGAAATTATTT
>NW_007278108.1:0-800 GCF_000164805.1 Carlito syrichta | reverse complement strand
TTTTCCATGAATCTCTTGAAGATATACCAATTTTGTCTGTAGTTGATTTCAAGAAAACATCAGAGAAAGCAATAACTTATGCAAATGAAAAAAGATTTAAAATGGCCAGGGTCAGAGACCTGAAGAGAGTTCATTATAATGCAATTGACAAGAAAATTTGATTATTTCTGTGATTTATAACACTTTAAAGATAATAACTCAAATTATGACTGATAACATTATACCAGGACATATCAGATTTCTAGAAATTGTGTGCAATTTTCTTAATACTTATATTAATAACATATACCTACAAATATAACATATTTATAGCAAATATAACAAAAATTCTATGTTTAGGATCACTTCTTATTTGACAGTGTTTCACATGTAATTTAACATATCAAATAAGCCTAGTTTAACATCTTTGCTTTCTAAGGATAGAAAACAAATCTTTTGAGATTTTCTAGGTCCCTCAGGAAAATCAAAATTGGTTTGAGTTCCAAAGCAGTATATTTATAATTTAGTTTTGATAACGTCAAAAATACCAAAATATTTAAAATCCTTGATTAAATAGGATCACAGATCACTCTAAAACATTATTCAGGTATCTATTTAACTAAATGACAAAAATTTAAAAGACCAATACAGAAAGTTATGTCTTTTTTTAATGTTAAGTTTAATATTAAGTTTTCTTAAGTAATCAAAGACCCTGATAAGACAAAATGAAACACAGGAAATTATTTTAAGAAGACTGTGACTCTTTTTCTCCTAGGCAGAATATTCAACAGGTAATGAAAACCCTTGTATAATAATCCAAG
>NW_007278107.1:0-717 GCF_000164805.1 Carlito syrichta | reverse complement strand
TGATTTGTGACAGATTTCTTTCTTTGCTCTTTAGTTCCATTATTCCGTGGCCGTGGGAAGGGCTTTCACTTCTGATCCTTGTTCAGCCTTCTATTCTTCCATAATCAAGGCTCTGAATTTGTTCTATTTTGAAACAAGGAACTGATCTCTTGAGCAGTTTCCTCATCCTTTTCTGGTCACGCCCTTTGTCCCATGACTGAATCAGGGTAGAGTTGGATGCCTGAGACTTGACTGACTGCATCATGATTACAGAACTAAATATTTTATAAAATGTAAAGGTATATCATAAATTTTTGGCATCCTCAAGAGATAATTTGCAAATATTTGTAAGAAAAGTTCTATGATTTGTTTTCAAAAATAATTTAGTTGTTTTAATTGTATAATTAATGTAAAATATATTTTAATGTTTATAAATATACTTTTATGTTTTCAACATGAGCTTCACATATGTGTTTCTGAGATGAACTCCTGAAGCACCTGATGCAAATACTTAAACTTTATAAATTAAATCAAACTGCCGAAGAATACCTACAAAAGCATACTCTGTTTTACCTTTTACTATTTTTACACATGTCTGGAAATACTCTGTATCTACAAGTGGAAATCATCTTTTGTTGACCCAATCTACTTGCTGGGACACATGAAGGACTAGTCATTTTAAAAAAGATCATTTTTTCTGACACTACCAGAAAAAAGAGTTGCATATAACTTAACTGG
>NW_007278106.1:0-704 GCF_000164805.1 Carlito syrichta | reverse complement strand
AAAATAATCTAACATAAAAGCCTGTTTTATAATAAAGTGCTGAATATCTCATGCAATTTATTGAATACTGTGCTGAAAGGGAGAAACGCCTGGCTATAATTTACATTTTTAAAACAGGGAATCACTGGGTATCAGGGTGGCCCATGCCTGTAATTCTGGCACTTTGGGAGGCTGAGGCAAGAGAATTGGGTGAGACCCGGAGTTTGTGATCAGCCTAGGCAAAATAGGGAGACCTCGCCTCTATAAAAAAAAAATTAAAAAATTAACTGAGCACGGTGGTTCATGCCTATAGTCCCAGCTACTTGAAAGGCTGAAGCAGGAGGATCACCCAAGCCTAGGAGTTTGATGTTGTGGTGAGCACTCCAGTCTGGTCAACAGAGCAAGATCTGGACTCAAAACAAACAAAAAACCCCAAACAAACAAAACAAAAACTAGAGAGTTATGAGGTAATTTTCTTTTATTACTTGGCAATTGTCTGAACTAAGTGGCTAACTGCTTAAGACATAGGGGCGGAAGCACCATCAAGCTGGGCACTTAAGCTGTCTTCTGGAAATGAATTTCTGTGCCTTTCTGCACTGCTTCCTGCTTGGGGGTAGGGGTCTCCAGTAACTTCTAAGGTGACACCTACACTGGCTGCTGTCCAAGCAACTCTAGTGACTGCTGTGGGCAGGGTGGGGTGGGGTGGGGGGGAAACGTATCAGGTG
>NW_007278105.1:0-673 GCF_000164805.1 Carlito syrichta | reverse complement strand
CTTCTTACGTGTTTCATGTAGAGGTGGTTTGGTGGCAGCATAAGTTCTTAGGGATTGGATATCTGGGAAAGATTTTAATTCTCCATTGCTGATGAAGCTTAGCTTGACCGGGTAGTTTATTCTTGGTTGAAATTGTTTATCTTTTAGGACTTTGAAGATAGGGCTTCAAGCTCTCCTAGCCTTCAGTGTTTCTGTAGGTAAATCTGCTGCTATTCTGATTGGTCTTCCATGGTAGGTGATCTGGCCTTTTTCTCTTGCTGCCTTTAGGATTTTTTCCTTTATGCCTACTTTGTTTAGGCGAATTATTATGTGTCTAGGAGTTGGTCTTCTCATTTGTTGTCTTGCAGGGGTTCTCTGAATCTCATGATTGAATTTTTGCATCACTGATTAGATAAGGGAAATTTTCTTGAATGATCTCATGGAAAGTTTGTTCCAGTGTCATCTCTGTCTCTCTTTCTGCCTCAGAAAGGCAAATTACTCTTAGGTTCGGTCTCTTGAAGTAATTGCTCATCTCTTTAAGGTTTTGTTCTGTCTTTTTGAGCTTATTTTCTGTCTTTTTAAGAGTTTGGGTTAGTTCTATATTTTGATCCTCAAGCTCTGAGATTATTTCTTCTGCTTGGTTAATTCTGCTTTCCGTGCTTGTCAGTTTGTTATTTATTTCATTCACAGTATG
>NW_007278104.1:0-823 GCF_000164805.1 Carlito syrichta | reverse complement strand
ACAGTAAGCCCATCTGCTCTGCCCTAGCGTGAGACATTTTAAAAAATTTACCAGACATTCAGGATTTCTGCATTTTGTTCTGGAGGGAGACACTGTCTCTTTATTTTAAAGCTGTAAACAGACTTATTATTTGCTACTTATGGAGGAAAAGTCTGTATCACCAAAGCTGTTCTCTGTAGAAACATTCTTGAAAACATAACAAAAACCAGTGTGTCTTGCTCACAAGATATGTGAAAGCATAAGAGACCAATGAGAAAGAAAATTATCTGCTAGCATTATCTACTAGTTCCAATTTTTCTCTATAATTTCTAAAGCTGTTTATTGATTTTTCTCCTCTCTATAGATCATATGTGTCTGATTTTTTGAAAGTCAGGCGATTTTTGACTAGATGTTAGATTTAATTTAATTGTAGGATTTATTTTGAGGAATTTTGGACTTTCTTTAGATATATAATTGAGTTTTCATGTTTCTTAGAAAAAAATTGGCACTCTAGAGGTTGACTTCTCTACCTCTTGTCCTCAGAGCAGGCATTACTACAAGTCTAGTATAGCCCAAATACTGATGCTACTGAGGTAATATTCATCTAAATGTTCTTTCTAATATCTATATGGAGACCTTTCCATTTGCACTGACAAAAACATGAAGTATTCCCTGTTCTGTTTGTACGCAGGGAATTCTTTAGACTATTGCTCTCTGATTGTGATTTTCTGGCTTTGAAGAAATTTCTTCTCACATAGGAACAGATTAGAACTCAGTCAAAGGCTCATGGGAACTCTGTGAAGGTTTCTGAATCTCAATTTTCTACAGCTCCTTCTCTACAGTA
>NW_007278103.1:0-773 GCF_000164805.1 Carlito syrichta | reverse complement strand
AAAGAAATTGGATGCCTAGGACAGAATGCCATATTAAAATTTCCAATATGGTCATCTGGAAGTAAGCACCTCTTCTGTGACATTTTTTGAAACTTACTTCAGGCAACTCAAACTTTTTAAATCAAAAAGTGGAAGTTAAGGCGTGGGACGGTGAGACACTGCTAATTTTTAGGTAAGATAGCTAGTATCTACTACTTATTCACAGAATACGATTATTTGTAGTACACGGGGGAATCACATAACAACTTTGACAGTTAATCCTCTTGAGTTTTGTTAATGCTTTGCTGTGTTAACAATGTTATTTTCATTTTATTGCAAGTTGTACACTCAGATATCTCTATTTTTTAGAATTTATTTCAGATAAAGTTTTCAAAGTTCAGTAAAGGAGTTACCCGGAGGGAAAATTCTTTAACTGATGAATGGTAAACCTGGGTAAGCAGACTTGCTTATATGGAATTTGCTTCAAGAATGAGCCACCAGAGAATACTTTGGCAAGAAATGAGGCTTGCCTCTGATTTCCGATAAAGATTTGAATTGAAACAGTGTGTGTTCACTTAATCTTGTTAAAAGTAGCACAAAGCACTGAGTGTATTAGAGCGTGTCGCTGCTGTTCCAGCTCATAGGAAACAGTTCTTTTCTCATTGTGCTGCCACAATCAAGCATTCCTTTAGTTATCATCATTCACTGAGATGTCCTGTGCTCCACCACAATGTGCCTCACCTGCGGAAGACTTTGTCCTTTCTCACTGCTAAGCAACACTGTGCTTTCCCTAA
>NW_007278102.1:0-617 GCF_000164805.1 Carlito syrichta | reverse complement strand
CTCTCCATTCCATTCCATTCCAATCCATTCCATTCCATGAATCTCCATTCCATTCCATTTCATTCCATTACTCTCCTTTCCTTTCCATTCCATTCCATTCTGTTAGTCTCCAATCCATTCCATTCCGTTACTAACAATTCCATTCCATTCCATCCCATTCCATTACTCTCCATTCCATTCAATTCCATTATTCTCCATTAAATTGCATTCAATTCTGCTACTCTCCATTCCATTCCCCTACATTTCATTCATTCTATTCCATTACTATCCATTACATTCCATTCAATTCCGTTACTCTCCATTGTATACCATACCATCAAATTCCATACCATTCCATTCCGTTACTCTCCATTTCATTTCAATTCCAAATCCATTAAATTTCCATTCCTTTAAGTCTCCATTCCATTCCCATACCATTTCTTTTCCATTCCATTCCATTCTGTTACTCTCCCATCCCATCCCATTTCGTTTCTCTCCTGTCCATTCCCATCCATTCCATTCCATTCCGTTACTTTACATTCCATTCCGTTACATGCCATTCCATTATATTCCATTCCATTCGTTACTCTCCATTCCATTCCATTCCATTTCTCTTAATTCAGTTAAATTACACTTCT
>NW_007278101.1:0-376 GCF_000164805.1 Carlito syrichta | reverse complement strand
ACAAAAACAAAGGGGTGGCCCTGGGAGTCCTAGGGCAGCTTTATGGACAGGCATTCGCCCTGGTGGCCTATCTCTCAAAGCAGTTAGGCCACTCCATCCAGGGCTGGGCCCTAAGTCGGCGAGTGCTGTCCGCCACCCACATGCTGGTGTGCGAACCCAAAAAACTCACCTTCGGGGCCCCTATCACAGTAACCTCCCCCAACCATCTACAGCACCTTCTAAGCTACAAAGGCCTTCAAACGCTACCCCCCGGTTGAGTCCTATCGCTGTTGTCTTCTTTTTACAAGATCCCTCCATATCCTTTCAAACTTGCGCACCCCTAAACCCAGCCACGCTGCTCCCTCCCTCCACAGCCCCACCAACCCACGACTGTGTA
>NW_007278100.1:0-308 GCF_000164805.1 Carlito syrichta | reverse complement strand
CTTAACTAGCTGACTTAAGCTAGCAAGCTGGCTTGCCAGGTCACTTAACTAGCTAGCTTCCTACCTAGCCAGCAGGTTAGCCAGCTGATTTAATTAGCTGACTAGTACAGCTAGCCTGCTGACTTTCAAGCTGAGGTATCTAGCTAGCTACCTACCTAACCAGCTGGAGACAGCTGGTTAAACTAGCTGACTTAATCAGTTAGCCTGTTGGCTAGCCAGCTTACTTAACTCGAAGACATCGTTAGATAGCCAGGTAGTTATCTAGCTGACTTAATTAGCTAGCTACCTACATTGCCAGTTGGCTAGCC
>NW_007278099.1:0-369 GCF_000164805.1 Carlito syrichta | reverse complement strand
ATTCCTTTGCATTCCATTCCATTCCTCTCCATTCCATTCCACTCTATTCTTTTCCACTCCGTTCCTCTCCATTCAATTTAATCCATTCCACTCCTCTCCAATCCATTCCTCTCAATTTCATTCCTCTTCTTTCCATTCCATTCCATTCCATTCCTCTCCATTGCTTTCCATTCCTTTCCATTCAATTCTATTCCTCTCCATTCCATTCCATTCCTCGCCATTCCATTCCTTTTGATTCCTCTCCATTGCATTTCATTCCATTCCTCTCTTCTCAACTCCCTTCCTCTCCATTACATTCCATATCTCCCCGTTCCATTCCACTCTTCTGCATTCCATACCATTCCTTTTCTCTCATACATTCGTTTCCAT
>NW_007278098.1:0-796 GCF_000164805.1 Carlito syrichta | reverse complement strand
AGTAGCTGGGATATAGGCAGGAGCACTACTTGGCCAGATGAATCTTTTTTGCTTTTTAGTAACTTAAAAGGCAATAG
This sequence comes from Carlito syrichta, assembly GCF_000164805.1. Classification (NCBI taxonomy): domain Eukaryota; kingdom Metazoa; phylum Chordata; class Mammalia; order Primates; family Tarsiidae; genus Carlito; species Carlito syrichta. The sequence continues at coordinate 719 of NW_007278098.1, read as the reverse complement.
TTTTCATATGATTTAGAGTTTTAAATTAGGATTAGTTTATTTTTCTTCAAGGTAGCTTTCTTCTTTTTATTTTTTAATAGAAGCATCCTTACTTGCAGGTGTATGTGTAAATGAATATATTTCAGTTGAACTATAATTCTTTTTGTGTTTTATTTTCAATTTATGCTGAGTAATGCATAGAGAAAAAAGAAGGAATGGATTTGAAAGTAAACATGATTTGTCAAGTTTCCCTCATTTCTATTTTATCTAACTTCACTTATTTATTTTCAGGTAACTGGAAAATTTTTTTACAAGAATTGACACGGAGGATCCCACCTAGTACTTCATGGTCAAATTGTCTTCTTTCTGATGATAGAAGCAATATTCTTATGTATATGACAGATAATTTCATAATTTAGAGATTTCATAGTAGAATATTTTGAACCTCTTCAGGAAAAAATGCACATGGAAATAAATTTAAGCACATTAAATGATTTTTGGTTAAAATAGTTTGTAATGTATTCTATTTTTATACAACGTAGAACTACTTGAAATATTTTTAAAGATAATGTAATATTTTGTGTTCCTTTGTTCCTTATTTTTTATGTTTATATTTTTTACTATTGCTCTAGTAAAGGTGGTCACCTTTTACTTAGCTTCCTGTTATAGCATTCTTCAGTTTATTCCCCCTGTTAATCATTCTTTTAAAGTGTTAAATAGAAATTGAAAATCTCTCTTTC
>NW_007278097.1:0-778 GCF_000164805.1 Carlito syrichta | reverse complement strand
TTATTTTCAGGTAACTGGAAAATTTTTGTACAAGAATGACACGGAGGATCCCACCTAGTACTTCATGGTCAAAATGTCTTCTTTCTGATGATAGAAGCAATATTCTTATGTATATGACAGATAATTTCATAATTTAGAGATTTCATAGTAGAATATTTTGAACCTCTTCAGGAAAAAATGCACATGGAAATAAATTTAAGCACATTAAATGATTTTTGGTTAAAATAGTTTGTAATGTATTCTATTTTTATACAACGTAGAACTACTTGAAATATTTTTAAAGATAATGTAATATTTTGTGTTCCTTTGTTCCTTATTTTTTATGTTTATATTTTTTACTATTGCTCTAGTAAAGGTGGTCACCTTTTACTTAGCTTCCTGTTATAGCATTCTTCAGTTTATTCCCCCTGTTAATCATTCTTCTAAAGTGTTAAATAGAAATTGAAAATCTCTCTTTCCTCTGTTTAAAACTTTGTAATGGTTTCCCATTGATTGAGTCTCAGATTTTGGTATGTAAGAGGATGACCTGAGTGTAGATACTTTAGCCTTATTCTAAGATTCTTACTCAGTTTTGTTCTGAAATGGGTTCATGAAGCTGCATGTGGATGTACTTCCCAGACATATGTCATAGGAGTCTTTTGGTGGTACTTTGAAAGATTTTGGAGACAAAGTGCTGCATGAAATAATAGAGCTTTAATATGCATTACACATAAAATGTAAAATGCATATTATGGTTCAGTTATATTAATTTCAGTTGTATTTCTTACATTTTTTCTAA
>NW_007278096.1:0-723 GCF_000164805.1 Carlito syrichta | reverse complement strand
AGGGGATATTTTTCCACTTGTTCGTGTCAGCTTTGATTTCTTTGAGCAAGTGTTTGTAATTTCATTATAAAAGGTCTTTCACGTCTCTGGTTAGGAAGATGCCAAAGGTATTTCATTTTTTTTTGTGGCTATTGTGAATGGAATTGTGTTTTTTATTTGGGTTTCTGTTTGTTTATTATTGGTGTAGAGAAATGCGATTGTCTTTTGTACATTTATTTTGTATCCTGAGACTTTGCCAAAGGCCTTTATCAATGTAAGGAGGCCTTTGACAGATTCTCTTGGGTTTTCGAGGTACACCATCATATCATCTGCATAGAGAGATAACTTGACTGCCTCTTTTCCTATTTGAATACCTCTGATTGCCTCCTCTTCTCTGATTGCTCTAGCCAGGACTTCCAATACTATGTTGAACAGGAGGGGAGAGAGTGGGCATCCTTGTCTAGTTCCAGTTTTCAGGGGAAATGATTCCAATTTTTGTCCATTTAGGAGTATGCTGGCTGTGGGTTTCTCATAGATGGCTTTTATTATTTTGAGGTATGTTCCCCGTATGCCTAGATGTTCAAGGGTTTTTATCAAGAAGGGGTGCTGGATTTTATCAAAAGCTTTTTCTGCATCTAATGATATGATCATGTGGTTTTTGTTTTGACATCTGTTGATGTATTTAATTACATTTATGGTTTTACGAATGTTAAACCAGCCTTGCATGCCAGGAATAAAGCCTAC
>NW_007278095.1:0-770 GCF_000164805.1 Carlito syrichta | reverse complement strand
ATGTGTGGTGAAATTAGATACATCTGATCTACCTTTTATTCTTTTGGGTTGATCACTCCTTGTGTATCTTTTTCCATCAAATGAACTTCAGAGGAGGAAAACTACTTTTAACAAAAAGCATGTGCCTTAGAAATTTCAAATTCTAACAACCGGGCTTGGTGGCTCAGCCTGTAATCCCGCGCCTTGGGAGGCTGAGGTGAGAGGATTGCCTGATCCTGCGGGTTCAAGACCCGCCTGGGCAACTTGGTGAAACCTCATCTCTACAATAAATCAAAAAATCAGCCAGGTGTGGCAGTGCACGCCTGTAGTTCCAGCTACTGGGAAGGGTGAGGCAGAAGGAGCACCAGAGCCCAGCAGGTCGAGGCTGCTGTGGCAGGGAGCAGCCACTGCACTCCAGTCTGGGCGACAGAGTGGGACTCCAACTCAAAAACAAAAAAGAAAGAAATTTCAAATTCTATCAATACAGATATATCATGATTAGATCAAATAAAACATAGTACTTTAAAGAATAAACCTCAGCAGACAGATATGGCAATTCATGAATCCTTTTTAAAAAATATTTATAAATCAGGCATTATGAAAATCATCCATGAAGAATGAAACTGTAGTAATTTTGTTTGCTTGTTTCTTTTTGTTTTTCATGTAGAGGAAGAGATAAGGGTTTATTACCTCAGTGCAAACCTGCAGGCCAACAAGCAAAAACTGGCATAGTCACAATAAAAACCTAGTTGGGTACAGTTTTCAATTTAAGTTTCAGTCATTACCATTTG
>NW_007278094.1:0-774 GCF_000164805.1 Carlito syrichta | reverse complement strand
CATGGAAATCGGAACTGGATCCAATTCTTGTACAAAACCCGAAACCCACAGGATTAAGAGAGAAGATAGACAAATGGGACCTTATTAAACTGACAAGCTTCTGCAAAGCCAAAGAAACCATCAAGAGAGCAGGGAGACAGCCTACAGACTGGGAAAAAGTCTTTGCCAACTCTAGGTCTGACAAAGGCTTAACATCCTGGATCTACAAGGAACTGAAACGTACTGAAAAGAAGAAAACAAACAACTCCATTATAAAATGGGCAAAAGATATGAACAGACACTTCACAAAAGAAGACATTCGAGAAGCCAACAAACACATGAAGAAATGCTCAACCTCACTAATCATCAGGGAGATGCAAATCAAAACCACACTGAGATACCACCTAACTCCAGTCAGAATGGCAATTATCAACAACTCAAAAAATAACAGCTGCTGGAGAGGGTGTGGTGAAAAGGGAACACTTCTACACTGTTGGTGGGAGTGTAAACTAGTGCAACCTCTGTGGAAAGCAGTGTGGCGATTCCTAAAAGCTCTAAAAATTGACCTTCCATATGACCCTGCAATCCCCCTACTGGGAATATACCCTGAAGAACACAAATCACTCTATAAAAAAGATACCTGCACACGTATGTTTATCGCAGCATTGTTCACAATAGCAAGAACCTGGAAACAACCATGCTGCCCATCAAAAGAGGACTGGATTAAAAAAATGTGGTACATATACACGATGGAGAACTACGCAGCCATAAAAAAGAACAAAATCATGAATTTTG
>NW_007278093.1:0-952 GCF_000164805.1 Carlito syrichta | reverse complement strand
CCCCAAGTTTTTACCAGATTCTACAAGAAATGGTAATAGTGTCATGGCACAGTCTGCATCTTACGCTGAAAAAAAGCAAAAATGAAACAAACACACAAACAAAAATATAGAATGCCACATTTGTGCAAAGTGGCAGAATTGGCCTAAAGAACAGTTCTTTGGGAATTCTCTCTCTCTCTCTTTTCTATTTTAGTCTCAAAAAAAAGCAAAATGAAACAAACACACAAACAAAAATATAGAATGCCACATTTGTGCAAAGTGGCAGAATTGGCCTAAAGAACAGTTCTTTGGGAATTCTCTCTCTCTCTCTTTTCTATTTTAGTCTCAAAAATACATTTTCTTATCATCAATGGAATAATTCTGAAAGAAAATAAAGAAATGACAAAAACCTACGTGCAATGAATGAGTGTTCTGTATTGGACATAGTTAGTGCAAGCAGGAGATCTTGGGGGACAGCCCAGGTTAGGAAAGCTGGTCTTGAGGGAAGTGTTGGTTTATTTCAATGAAACTGGTTCCGACTATAGGTACAGCCTACTCAAACAAATGTAGCGAAGCTTCAGGATAAGGTGAAGATAATTATTTATTTTTTAAATATTCATGATTGCATTTATTTATATATTAAACTTCCAAATCTATTTTCAACTAAGCGATTTACACTCCATACACATGTGGTGCACGTGCGCGCGCGCGCGCACACACACACACACACACAACAATTGTCTTTCCAAATTGAAACATCCATGTCATAGAGGCAGGAATATCCAAAAGAAGTATCACGTGCAGACAGAATTAATGGATTAGGGTGGAGGAGATTAGGGAAAAAAACTCCTCATCTTAGAGAATGCAGTGCCACACATATGTCTTAGTTGGTGTTAAATTCTGCACTGGTATTCTTTGTTGCTTTTCATTTCTCTTTCTTCCCTACATTCAACCTTTCTCCTTACTCTTTTAA
>NW_007278092.1:0-807 GCF_000164805.1 Carlito syrichta | reverse complement strand
GGAGTTCTATTACATTTTAAGGACTACTTCATTTCTGTAAGAAATGAGTTATCACACACAAAAAATAGAAACAGCAAAAGGCATTTAGTTCATTTCATGAAAATAATATAATCACGTATTTCTTTTTTTTTCTATTTTAAGTTTTTTATTTTAAAGATGTGAGGTACCATTTAGGGTCAGGTATAAAAATGTTTATTATGCAGGTACCCTTGTTGATGTAGTGTGCTCCCCTCCCCCCAGCAGATTCCCACTACTGCCAATTCTGTTCTTTTAGTATTACAATAGTTGTTGAAAGTTCGCTTATGAGTGAAACCATGTGATATTCAGTATTATAAACTAAGTACATGCAAGGTGTTGTAAAGTTCATAATTTTATTTCTCTTTATGACTGTAATATTTCATTGGGTGTATGTACCACATTGTTATCTAGTCCTTTTTTGATGGGCAGCATAGTTAGTTCAATGTTTTTGCTACTGTTAAAAATGCTGCAACAAAAATAAGTGTTCAGGTATCTTTTTCATAAAGTCATATGAGTTGCTCCAGGTATATTTCCAGTAGGGGTACTGTGGGGTCATATGGAAGGTTGATTTTTAGATCTTTTGGTAATCATCACAATGTTTTCCACAGAATTTCTGGTAGTTTACACTCCCACCAACAGTGTATAAGTGTTCCCTTTTACCACATCTTCTCCAGCAACTGTTATTTTTTGAGATATGGTCATCCTGACTGTTGTTAGGTGGTATTTCAATTTAGTTTTAAGTTGCATTTCTTTATAACTAGTGAGGCTAGGCATTCTTTCATTTATCTG
>NW_007278091.1:0-658 GCF_000164805.1 Carlito syrichta | reverse complement strand
TAAAAACACAAAGAAATCTCGACCAAAACCCAAATGTCTAGTCTTCAGAAGAATTGCATGAGACCGGCAATAGCCCAAACTCTCTTCAAAATGGGCAAAGTGTAGGGTTTCACACTTTCTGCTTTCACCAAAGTCCAGTAAACCAAACACAGAGGCAATGGTATAAAACCCTAACGATTGATCCATGGAACAGAACGAACCCTGAGGAATCAGTGGACACATTTATGGCCACATACATTCCGTGGGAATAGGGCAGTCCTTCCACACACACTTCTCAGAAAACGGGATACTCTCATGCATAATCCGGCAGTTGCACTTCCAGCAAAAGCCACAACACAGGTTAGAAAATACAAGAAAAGAAGAGTCTGTGAACTCACGGTTAAGGGTCCATGTCCAAGAGCGGCCTGACTCACGTTCCCTCGACGTGGTAGGGGGGCCCCAGCTCCGCCGCCTGCGGGGGGCCCGGCTCCGCCGCCAGCGGGGGGCCCAGCTCCGCGGCCAGCGGGGGGCCCAGCTCCGCGGTCGTCCCAGTCGCCGCGAGCCACACTTTGGGCTCCCGCAGCGCGGGAGTCCGAAGCACTCCGTGGGAGGCCGCGGCCCGGGAGGCGGAACCGCGTTGCGCCTCGGTGCTCGCAGGCAGGATTCTGAGGAAGGATCG
>NW_007278089.1:0-794 GCF_000164805.1 Carlito syrichta | reverse complement strand
CAGTGTGGAAGGACGAGAATCGCATGCGTGTGCACAACCTAAGTATTTTATAAACCTCCCTTAATTAACCAGAAAATTTTCATTATGCCTCCAATGTGAACCAAGGCAGTGGCGCGAGGACTTCCAGGGCTCATAATTTGATATCATCAGATGATTGCTCAGGGGCAGAGGTACAATCGCTGTGCCAGCAGCACTTGTATGTATTTGTTTTTCTGCCATGTTCCTGTAGGCCTCCATCATTCAGTTTTTAAATAGTTTGTGCTTGTATTTCACCCGTCCATAATCAATGCCATCCCCGAGCAAGGCGATGTAAATTCTCAAGTACAGGTGTAGCTGCCTGCCCAGGTGCACCCACAGACTCTGTCTGACAAATGAAAGAGGGGCGGCCATGCAGAGACTGTCAGCTCTCAGTGTGTGTAGACAAGGGGATCAAAGTATGCAGGAATTTCGTGCCCATCCGTGTTGTCGTGCCTGTGGCACCTAACGCCATTAGAGGGGGCTGGGTGTGGCTTGGCGCAGGCAGCAAAGTGAGGTTTCCTTTCGCCCAAGCCTTGTGATCGTTGGACCGCGCTGCTCAGGTAGCCTTTCACGCAGTGCCCTGAAAGACTAGCCAAAACTGGGCTAGGCCACTCCCCACACCTGTGTGAGCCTGCCTATTCCCTCAACCCCAACGGTCATCATTGCTTCTACCAACTCCCTATCTCTGACCCAGAACCTTAAAGCCCACACTCTAGTGACAGTCTCCGGGAATGAGATACCTGCTCCCTGCATTGTCTGTCATCTTTTTCTTCTTG
>NW_007278088.1:0-975 GCF_000164805.1 Carlito syrichta | reverse complement strand
TCCCTGAATACTATACACCTTCCTTCAGAGCAACTTAATATGTAGTCAGGTAATTATTCAAGTAATGTCTCAATTTCCATAAGGACAAGAATCAGGCCCTTTCATGCTCATCACTCCATACCTAGAACCAAGCACGCTACTGCTTGACTGAGAGAGGTGCTACAGAAAGAGGAGGGCAAGTGCTCCACTGGACCACTTGCCTTCATCAAAGATGAACCTCCCAGCTCTATAAATGAAAAGTGAAAAAAGCAGGAAAGTAAGGAGAAACTCTCCAACTTACATAGGGCTGCTTAGAGCTTGGTACTATTCACATGTAGCCACTTCCCCTGATGTCACCCACTAGGAAGAGTCCTACAGAGTGCAGGGAGAGCCACTGCCACAGGAGCACAAAGCTAAACCTCCTCCAGACCAAAGGGCCTGGAGAAGCAAGCTGGAAACAAGTTGACAGCTGGCCACAGCAACGAGTCCTCCCTTGGCCCCAGCACAGTCCCAAGCCTGGAGTTGAAACAGTTGAAGGACGAGTCCCCAGAGATCCCTCTTCTCTCTCCCCGTATCTGGGCAAACTGAAAATTCATACTACCAGAAACAGTGCTTGGAGAGGCACTTCCCTCTACTCACCATTTCCCTAAGTCTGTGTGGCGATTTTTCCACTATCTGCCTTCGTGTTGTTACTGATTCTTAAATCTAAGAGATGGACTGAGTTATTTTTAAATGAGTAGACTGAAAAGGCACCAAAAGCATTCTCACAGTCCAACACGTTCATCCCCAGAGCACTCTCATTTGGCCGGCCAGGAGAAACTCTGGCTCTGCAAAAGTCAAGCCGAAAGTAAATTTCATCCCTTCTCTTGTACCAAAAACAGCAAAAATGGTTTTACAAGAAGTTCAAGACTCTTTAGCATGAATTTAAACTTCTTTCTGAGGGCTAAGCATATTCCTATTCAAATCTTTGTGTTTTCAAGGATAACAGGAGAGGTA
>NW_007278087.1:0-803 GCF_000164805.1 Carlito syrichta | reverse complement strand
AAACAGAAGTAAAAGCAACCCTGCCACCCTGAAAAGCAAAATTAAAGAAGAGGGTGGGAAATAAGGAAAATGTGGGGAAGAAAATTTACACAGATGAAGAAAAACCAGAAGAAAAATATAGGTCTCCCACAGATTCCTAGGAGACCCGACACTGAGGAAACATCAGAATGGAATCAATGAAGAGTTCTAAGAATGACTGGTCACATACTACAAACCCAGACATCAAGACAATAATAGAAAGAATAAAAAGAATTGAGGAAAGACAAGAGGAAAAGAGGAAGGAGTTGATAACTGAGATAACAGTAGCAAAGAATATGGTGATTGAAATAAATAATGAACTAATAAGCATGGAAAGCAGAATTAACCAAGAAGAAGAAAGAATCTCAGAGCTTGAGGACCAAAATACAGAACTAACCCAAACTTCCCAAACCATAGAAAAGAAGCTTAAAAAGACAGAACAAAACCTTCAAGAGATGAGCAATTTCTTCAAGAGACCAAACCTAAGAAAAATTGGACTTCCTGAGGCAGAAAAAGAGACAGAGACGACCCTGGAAAAAACATTCTATGAAATTATTTAAGAAAACTTCCCTCACTCCATCAGATTCATGAAAATTCAAACACAGGAGATTTAGAGAACCCCTGTAAGACAACAAATGAGAAGACCAACTCCCAGACACATAACAATTTGCTTAAACAAAGTAGGTATAAAAGAGAAAAATCCTAAAGGCAGCAAGAGAAAATGGTCATACTCCCTATTGGGGAAGACCAATTACAATAGCAGTAGATTTATCTACAGAAGCCCT
>NW_007278086.1:0-761 GCF_000164805.1 Carlito syrichta | reverse complement strand
AGGTGAAATTCAGTGATTAACAGGATCATAGATAAGGTGAAAAATGATAACATCCCACTATGAAATGAAGAGATGATATAAAGGGGCCTGGCCACTCCAGCTATCATTTACTCCATTGCAATTAAAAAGGCTTTTTGTCATTTCTTCGCTGGTTAGTAAGGCCAATTATCTAAAACCCTTGCCTAGAATTCAGACACATACCAGAGCAGGACCCTTTGGGCAAACTTTGATGATCACTTTTGACAAATGTTCTGCTTGAGCATAATGTAGTTACTCCAATGCTTTTAGAAATGACTACACTTACAGTATTACAATCTTTACATAGTGAAAACCAAAACACATCCTGGTCCCCCCTTCTACACTCAACCACACACCCTCTCTCTGTGCAGTCAGGTTTCCTTTTTTTTTTTTAACAGATAATAGTTTATTGTACAAAATTAAGGCCTTCGTATTTCATAGTTCACTACAGGTAAAGAAATGCTAGATAATGTATGTCCTTCAGAAAAATTTCACTTTCACTCCCCTCTATCTCCAACTATTAAAATGACCCGACCGAATGTTATCAAAACAAACACTGTAAATGATACCAAGTCCTTTAAAGATTACTGTCCCAGATGTTATTTCTTGGCATAGGTGATCTTCATGGCATGGGATTGTGTGATTTTGAATCCTTGTAAAGCATCCCTGGCAGTACCAGCCTTTTCATCATTTTCAAATTCAGCAAGGCAATGTCATGCCTCCAGGTACCTAATGTACTTCCT
>NW_007278085.1:0-813 GCF_000164805.1 Carlito syrichta | reverse complement strand
GCGTCCATTGTCATGTGCGTGCATGTTCTACAAGTGCTTGTGCTTTTGTGTACTTGACTGTAGCAAAGTATCTTTATCTTATGGTATCTTTATGTCAAGCCCAGGAGGTCCAGAAGCAAGTGTAAAAGCAGCGGTGACCATGTTAGTTGGGTACCTTGACCAACTTTGTTGAAGTTATGAGCAAATTAGACTTATGAACATGCTCTCAGAATGGAACTTGTTCATGTGCAGGGGACTTACTGTGATATAAATCTTTCCCACTAGCCTTTAAAATTTGAAAACTAGATGTGAGTATAGTTTTACTAGCAATGATATTTAAATTAGTAGCATTGTTGTTATTTGGTTGAAATTAAGTTGCTGTTCACTATGTGAATATTGCTCTGACTTCCAGGGATCATGTCCTTTGTGTTGAACACACTGTGTGTTATGTGGTGACCAAACTCTCTTATCACGGTTCTCTCCACCGAGCTGTAGGGAAGCAGCCTTTACCTCACATTGCTGCCACACCCAGAATCACTCATTAACTAAGTCCTATTCTGCCCTTTTCTTACCGCAGTCACCATCAAGGTCAATTTATCTATAGAACAAAGCAGACAGATGAACATACGGATAGTATAATGAAAAATTTAAGACCTCTTATTGTGGAAAAGACTTAGGCTTCTGTAAATGTCTATAGACCCTTCCTGGTAGAAAGGAATTCCTTATCATGAAAAAATAAAACTTGTTCTAGGGCCTTCAGATCACAGCATCTGAAGACCCACTTTTCTTGAGTTATGTCAATGCAGCCCTGGATTGGTTTGAATTTTTTTTGTG
>NW_007278084.1:0-528 GCF_000164805.1 Carlito syrichta | reverse complement strand
AAAAATCAACTCTAAGTGTGTCAAGACCTAAACGTAAAATCTCAAACTGTAAGAATCTTAGAAAATGCTGGAGACACCCCTACAAAAATCAGAAAAGGCAACCAATAAAACAAGATAGATAAGTGGTACCTCATCAACCTAAAAAGCTTCTGGAAAGCAAAAAGAACCATCAAGAGAGTGTGGAGATAGCCCACAGAATAGGAAAAAAAAATTTGCCAAATGTATATTCAGCAAAGAATTAACATCCAGGATTCACAAGGAACTCAAGCATGCTGAAAGGACAAAAACAAACCACATAGTTCTTTAAGTGAAAAGATGAAAGTTTACTATAGGTATATATGTATTCTAAAACACAGTATATTTAGAGTTTGGTATTATCTGATGATTAAGGTATCCACTGGGGGGGTTCTTGCAATGTATCACTTGTAAATAAAGGGAGACAACTGTATTGTGTATTTCAAAATAACTAAAAGAGTGATTTTTATATATTCTCACTTAAAAAATAAGGGCTTGAGGTGATGGATTTAT
>NW_007278083.1:0-744 GCF_000164805.1 Carlito syrichta | reverse complement strand
TCACGGGTTTTGAGCTTGTTCCTCAGCAGCAAGCCCAAATGTGCACAGCTAGTTATCAAAACCACTTAGCTTTGAACTACCTGCTGGCGAAAAGAAAAAAGTATGTGATAAATTTAATAACTCTAACTGTTGTTTACAAATAGATAATAATTGATATAGCCACCAATGTTAAAAAAAAAAAAAACTTGCTCTTGTCCCAGTGCAAATCTGGCAACACATAAAAATCAGCAATTAATTTAAAAACATGTTCTCGGGTATAGAAAAACTTAAGTATATTATTAAATTTATACTCCTATTGATAAGATCCTGTCTTATCCTCCCTTGCATAGTCCCAATAATTATAAACGCCATTTCTAAGTTTGTAAAAAGTTGTTTAACAAAAAACTGCAGCCCATATAATGTTAATGCAACAAATTAAAAATAATGGTGCTTTAAATCTATAAAAAATCAAACATCAAGGGGGGAATGATGTGAAAAAAGGGGGGTTGGTAGCAGTTAAAGATATTTCCTTTTAAAAGTCAAGCTGCAAGCTTTGAAGACCGGCCAGGAGCCAGACAGGTTTTGTTTAAGAAAGGTCAAGTGACCGGAGACTGGCCATCTCATGGAAATACAAAAGAATAACAAATTGACAGACTTATCCAAAACCCCTCATCTAAAAGTTGATGGTTTACAACCCTGCAGTTCCTAAAAACCATTTGTTCTTTCAAAATCTGATTTTGCTGAGTACAACCTTTGTAAAATTAC
>NW_007278082.1:0-761 GCF_000164805.1 Carlito syrichta | reverse complement strand
CCCCTAAGCAGCCTGAGGTGACTCACCAGGATGGTCCACTACTCGTTAAACCTGGAGAAGCCCACAAAGTAACACCCGAGAAACAGGCCATCAAGGTTATGCACATATGAAAAGCCACCAAGTACCTGAAAGATGTCACCTTACAGAAACAGTGTGTACCATTCTACTGCTACAACAGTGGAGTTGGAAGGTGTGCCCAGGCCAAACAGTGGGGCTGGACACAGGGTCGGTGGCCCAAAAAAAGGGCTGAATTTTTGCTGCACATGCTTAAAAATGCAGAGAGTAATGCTGAGCTTAAGGGCTCCTCTGGTCATTGAGCATATCCAGGTGAACAAAGACCCTAAGATGCGCTGCCAGACGTACCGGGCTCATGGTCAGATCAACCCTTACATGAGCTCCCCCTGCCACATTGAAATGATCCTCACAGAAAAGGAGCAGATTGTTCCTAAGCCAGAGGAGGAGGTTGCACAGAAGAAAAAAATATCCCAGAAGAAACTGAAGAAACAAAAACTTATGGCATGGGAATAAATTCAACATGAAATAAATGCAGATAAAAGTGAAAAAAAAAAGAGGCTGACCCTAAGAGTAATTGAATTTACTGAGGCAGAAAGAGAGGCAGAGACCACCCTGGGACAAACATTCCATGAAATTAATCAAGAAAAGTTCCCTCATCTCATCAGTGATGCTATTTTTCAAACACAAGAGATTCAGAGAACCCCTGGAAGACTAACTCCTAGACACATAATAACTTACCTGAACAA
>NW_007278081.1:0-799 GCF_000164805.1 Carlito syrichta | reverse complement strand
GCATAGCTGGGACTACAGGTTTGCACCACAACGCTGGGCAATTTCTCTATATTTTTTATTTTGTAGAGATGAGGTCTCACTGTGCTGCCCAGGCTGGTCTCAAACTCCTGAACTCAAACAATCCTCCCACCTCAGCCTCCCCAAATGCTGGGATTACTGGCATGAGCCACCCTGCCTGGATGTTATTGCCCATTTCTTATAGTGGCAATCCAAGAGACCTCAGTGAATAAATTAATAAAAGGAAAAGGAGAAAGGAAGGAGAGAGGGAAGGACAGAATAGGATGAGAGGAAGGAAGAGGGAAGGAGGCAAGGAATAGCTGGTTACAGCTGTGTGCTTCTGATGACCCTATGACACCCTGAGATGCCCCAGGAGTGCAGAGAGTTGGGACTTCCATGGGGTCTTGGAGGAGAGGGTATGAGGAAGGAGACATCATCGATCAGCATGTCTGTCTGCCTCTGGCCCAGCATGGGACCTGCCAAAGAGATGCCAGGTTCTAGTCCTGAATTTATGACACACCTACTGAGCGACCTTAGATGAGCCACTGAACTCAAACCTAGAGATAATGTCAGAATGTCTCCCGCTTGTGAGACGATCACTGATCCTTAACCACCCTCTCATGGCCATAGTGGTGATGCGTGTGCTGGTGTAGTTAGCAGCTGATGGGAGGCAGGAGTTGGCTCACATGTTCTGGCTTCATGGCAACTGTTTCTTGGCCATACCCAATGCATACATACTAAGCCTTGGGACCCACGTACATTTGCATGATGGGTTGAACCACTGTGGGTTCCTCTCTACAAA
>NW_007278080.1:0-801 GCF_000164805.1 Carlito syrichta | reverse complement strand
ACATGTGAATAGTACCAAGCTCTAAGCAGCCCTATGTAAGTTGGAGAGTTTCTCCTTTCCTACATTTTTTACTTTCATTTATAAAACTGGGAGGCTCATCTTGATGAAGGCAAGTGGTCCAGTGGAGCATTTGCCCTCCTCTTTCTGTAGCACCTCTCTCAGTCAAGCAGTAGCGTGCTTGGTTCTAGGTATGGAGTGGTGAGCATGAAAGGGCCTGATTCTCATCCTTATGGAAATTGAGACATTACTAGAATAATTACCTGACTACATATTAAGTTGCTCTGAAGGAAAGGTGTATAGTACTCAGGGAATGAAAGATAGGATTGAATTTGTCCTGGTTAGGGAAGTCAGGAAAGGCTTCTTGGAGGAAGGAACTTTGGAGCTGAGGGCTGCAGAGAGAGTTGGTATATGATGGCAGGTAGAAGTAGAGCATACTCCAGGAACTGGCAGAGGCCAGGGCAGCTGGAACCCAGAGAAAGGTGAGAGGCCAGACCCTGTAGGATCTCTCACACCTTGGGAAGGACTTGGTTGGGTCTTCATCTCCAGATCTCTGGGAAGTCATCAGAGAGCTCACTGCTGGTGTTGATATGATTGAGTGTATAACTGACTGGACAGACAAAAATGGATGTGGAGAGTTCAGAGAGAGGAAGTGGTGGTTATCCAGGCCATTGGGGTGTTTGGTTAGGGGTTCCTGATAGTGATTGGAAGGAGTAAGCAGCATGGAGAAATGCCTAGGGGTAAAATGGACACATTGGGGAGTTGAAGTGGCACATGAAGGAACCTGGCATGTTGAAGGATAAG
>NW_007278079.1:0-1083 GCF_000164805.1 Carlito syrichta | reverse complement strand
TGTACACACTTCAAAAGTTAGAAACCTCAATGACAGAAACATCTCAAACAAAAGAACTTGAGTTATAAACTAGCACCCATTCTTCTCTTTTTATTGTATTATTTAGATTTTTTTACCCAAGAATAATTGAATTTCTGAAAATGTCGACTTTGTAGATTTTGTTTGAAATATTTGAATAGCCGGACTCGGTGGCTCAGCCTGTAATCCCGTGCCTTTGGGAGGCCGAGGTGAGTGGATTGCCTGAGCCCGCGGGTTCAAGACCTGCCTGGGCAACTTGGCGACACCTCATCTCTACAATGAATCAAAAAATTAGCCGGGCGTGATAGCGCGTGCCTGTAGTTCCAGCTACTTGGAAGACTGAGGTGGAAGAATTGCCAGAGCTGAGCAGGTCGAGGCTGTGGTGGCCGGGAGCGGCCACTGCCCTCCAGTCTGGGTGACAGAGTGAGACTCCAACTCAAAAAAAAAAAAGAAAAGAAATATTTGAATAACCTACATTAAGTTAATTTGTTTTCTAAAGATAACCTGAGTTCCAAAAGTAGGTGGACGTGTGTAATGCTCAGGATTTCTGTTAGTTTCCTGCCTGTTTGTGTGGTGGTGGCTACTGTGCACATGAGTGAGAGGCAAGCAATCCAGCTGTCCTAGGAGTCTCTCTGAGAGGCTCCAAATCTGCTGGGAACACTGGGAGTGGCTGTGGGCTCTGACAATTCTGCTGCTAACAATTTTAGACAAGGCAGATGATCCAGTCAACCTTGGACTAACTCATTTTTCTATCTCCTCTGCCTTTCTTTGTATTGCTTGCTGAAAGGCAAGAAACCAGGGAGAAAGAAATGCAAGTTAGAGTGTATCGCGGGTCACTGACTCCAAATGAAAAAATTATTGCAAGTCATTCCACTGTAAGACCCTTAAATTAGCATATATGAGACCTCTGCCCTTATTTCTCTCTTGCAAATAAGATTAGACAATCTCTTCTATCTACCACATATTGAACCTAAGGGGTAAGATATTTAGAGGAGACAGTACCCTTGAAATAATGTTTTTATTCTATATTTCAATATATTTAGTTTTTTCTTCTTTCTCTGATCC
>NW_007278078.1:0-301 GCF_000164805.1 Carlito syrichta | reverse complement strand
AAATGGGAGTGTTAAACGGGGAGTTGGTAGGGCGCAGATACCCCTTCTGCAGTAAAAAGTAGATGACAGGTTGAAGTCCCAGAAGGCTGGAGGTAGGAAGAGAGTATTGCGGTTGGTTGGGGTAGGCAGAGGGGTTTTTGAGCTGAATGTGAACTGGGGGGCAGTGCGCTAGGGAGGGGGAGTTTACGTCCCATACTTGGGGATTTACTACAGAAGAGGGTAAAGGAGGAAGTGAGTCCGCTGGGGACTCTTCAGTAGTGAGAAGTGCCAAAAATGGGTTTGTGGGGGATGGGTTGGTAAG
>NW_007278077.1:0-383 GCF_000164805.1 Carlito syrichta | reverse complement strand
TCCTGTTTCCCATAAACTGCGGTTTCGGCCTACGTATTAGATATAATTCAAACTCACGTCACATTTGGGAGCCTTTTATATGGTACAAGCATCTGTGTAAGATTTAAAAGAATATACTTAAGGAGAGCTGTTTGCAGCTTTTCAATGGTGAAGATGATTTTCGAGAGTGGCCCAGCACAGAGTTTGGGCCCAGCATGTACTTTGGACTGGGCTGCATTCTTTTGGGTCGGCTTTACCTACAGTTAGTGTAAGGTCTCTTTTCTACCTATTATAGAAATTGAATTTATTTTATTCATATAAGGTGTTGTAGAATAGGGCATGCTACGAATCATGTTGATCATACATAATCAATCAGAATATTTTTACGTTTAATAAGAATATAG
>NW_007278076.1:0-933 GCF_000164805.1 Carlito syrichta | reverse complement strand
ATTTACAGTGTTTCTATGTTAGATGACAGATATTTATCATGGTTTAGAATTAAGTGTACATTTTTAATCTGAAGAAAATGTTTTTTTAAAAGTCTAAATTGGAAACTGAAAGATTATATTTGTCAGAAGTAGATTCAAAATGATTGCATCCTGTGGTAAGTTATGCTCAGTGATGAGATACTCTGCAGTGTATCTCATGAGAATGTCACATATATTAAATGATAGCAGAACAGCATATCTGTACCTACAATTCACTTTGTCAATTTTTTTAAAAATGTGTTTAAAAAATGATTTCTTTCATTTTTATTTTTCATACTTCGAAAAGTATCTGTTGAAATTCTGTGTTCTTTAGTTTTCCATAGATATACTGAATTAGAGTAGAAGTTATACATCATTCTTATCCATATTCTGGCTCAATATTAGGTAATGGTAATAAGACACAAATAGTGAGAGATTATGTATTTTTCCCTCAAGATTTATCATCTCACTTAATCACATTGCCTTGATATATTTTATCTATTGGCATACCCTAATCGAGGGCATCAGCCATGTCTTGCCTCTTAACCTCTCTCCTAACTAGTTTATCTCCTTCCCTCATTCTCTAAACAGTATCTTCTGAACACAGTGGAGCAATCTTTAAAGCATAATTCAGATTATATCATACATTTACTCAAAATCCATCAATGGCTTCCCAAGTCCGAATAAATGCCAGAGACTTTATAAAGTTTTGTGTCATCTGCCCATATCTACCCTGACATCTTTACTATTTTCTCCCTCTACTACATTCTCTAAGTGGCCTCCTTGATATTTCTTCAAAGCATCAATCATGATTCTGCCTCATGGCTTTTGCTTTTATTCCTCAGCCAGGAATACTCTTTCCCCAGCTCACTGGCTGGCTTTTTCTCTCATTTCCTTCAGTCATCTAATTACTTG
>NW_007278075.1:0-809 GCF_000164805.1 Carlito syrichta | reverse complement strand
AATGTAATTAGTGTACAGGATAGAGCATATATATTTTATTTTGTAAAAAAGTATAAAACTCAAATTTTCAATAATTCTCATGAAATTGCACTTAAAGAGGCTTGAAAGTAACTTCTCATGCTCCTTGATTTCTTGCCACAGAATCTTTTAAAAGCTTTCTTTTTAAAGAGGTGCTTTAAGTTTCAATTAGTTGCATGTTTTCCATAAACAAACTCTTATCTCAAGCTTTAGAGACTATTTTTTAAAAGCAGTATTAATAGAGCAAGTAGCATATGAGTGCTTGTGATACTGACAAAAGCTAGGGATTAGAAATATTCATTAAGGATGCTTTAAACACTGCAATTCCAGTACTCCAAGTGAAAAAAAGTGACCTATTTTCTCTGCTTTCTTGGCATAGTTATATATCTTAGTACATATATCCTTGGCATATTTAGATCTATTGTAGATGTATAGAAAATTATTGTAACAGATAATTTGTTCCTCAAACAAGTGTAAATGATGAAAATAAAGACTGACATCTAATTTTAAAATGCTTTCACTTATAAATGTGACATCTGAGTAGACTGTGAACAGGCATACCATGATCAAAAAATTATTTATAAGTAACTCCTCAGAGCAATTTAATGACAATTTAGTTAAACAAATGGGGTAAATCTGAAACTTAGCACTGGCAGGAATTAGCATCATTTGCAGAAATAAAAGAAACAGAATGTGATGTACTTCCACTGCAAAGGCTAAGATAATTGTACACTATAGCCCAGGCTTCAGTTCTTCTCTCCACCTGATGTCCTGCACAAGTTGGTTTTGGA
>NW_007278074.1:0-835 GCF_000164805.1 Carlito syrichta | reverse complement strand
AACAATTAACAACTTGCATCCCTTTGGCTCAAGCCAGTGTTTTACAGATTTGCCAACTCCCAAGAATGATCAGGGTGTTTGTTAGAATCACAGATCTTGAGCTCACACAAGGCAGACTCTGAATGAGCCTCCAGTGGGGTTGTGGCCATTTGCATTTGTGGCCAAAAATACTGGTAATTCTTTGTATATATAACTCGATTTAGGAGATATTTTAGTCCCCTACTAAAATGTGAGTGCCTTTGGGAAGAAAGCAACATAGTAAACTTTATTAACTATTTATGCTTTAATGTAAAGTACCAAATAATTAGTGGAAGGGGTGGGGAAAAAGAAAAAGGTAATGGTATGTGACAAGTTTTGATTTTTATAAAATATTTTCTGGGTATGAAGCCATTTGACAGCCAATCCCACTGTAATCCAAATGCTTACCTAATAAAGTGGCTTCAACAGGCAAATCTTCCACTAATTATATTACACAATGTGCAATTTTTAATAAGTAGTATCTTCAATTTTTCTAGTAGTTCAATAGTGACAATACCAAATATCAATCTAATTTGGGGACTTATATAAAAATAAAGTCAAGATGAATAAACTTTTTAAACAAGGAACACTTCGAGATAAATTATATCTGCAGTTTATTTTATTAAAAAAATCTTTTAAATCAGAAAATGAAATATTGCCACTGTGCATATACACCTTTTTTTCTCTCATAATCACAGAATTTCTTATTTGGGTTAAAATTTCAAAAATACTTTGGTGTAGGCATGGTGTGATCTAGCTGCAGCGTTAGAGTTTACAAAGTTTGCGAGTAAGACACTTGAAACTGATTTATCTTCTT
>NW_007278073.1:0-850 GCF_000164805.1 Carlito syrichta | reverse complement strand
GATTTGCCAACTCCCAAGAATGATCAGGGTGTTTGTTAGAATCACAGATTCTTGAGCTCACACAAGGCAGACTCTTGAATGAGCCTCCAGTGGGGTTGTGGCCATTTGCATTTGTGGCCAAAAATACTGGTAATTCTTTGTATATATAACTCGATTTAGGAGATATTTTAGTCCCCTACTAAAATGTGAGTGCCTTTGGGAAGAAAGCAACATAGTAAACTTTATTAACTATTTATGCTTTAATGTAAAGTACCAAATAATTAGTGGAAGGGGTGGGGAAAAAGAAAAAGGTAATGGTATGTGACAAGTTTTGATTTTTATAAAATATTTTCTGGGTATGAAGCCATTTGACAGCCAATCCCACTGTAATCCAAATGCTTACCTAATAAAGTGGCTTCAACAGGCAAATCTTCCACTAATTATATTACACAATGTGCAATTTTTAATAAGTAGTATCTTCAATTTTTCTAGTAGTTCAATAGTGACAATACCAAATATCAATCTAATTTGGGGACTTATATAAAAATAAAGTCAAGATGAATAAACTTTTTAAACAAGGAACACTTCGAGATAAATTATATCTGCAGTTTATTTTATTAAAAAAATCTTTTAAATCAGAAAATGAAATATTGCCACTGTGCATATACACCTTTTTTTCTCTCATAATCACAGAATTTCTTATTTGGGTTAAAATTTCAAAAATACTTTGGTGTAGGCATGGTGTGATCTAGCTGCAGTGTTAGAGTTTACAAAGATTGCGAGTAAGACACTTGAAACTGATTTATCTTCTTTGCTTGACTGCCCACATAACCACTGCACGGCAACCACAACTTTGTAAAAACGACTTTGG
>NW_007278072.1:0-823 GCF_000164805.1 Carlito syrichta | reverse complement strand
TTCTTTCTTTCTTTCTCTTTCTTTCTTTCTTCTTTCTTTCTTTCTTCTTTCTTTCTTTCTTTCTTCTTTCTTCTTTCTTTTCTTTTTTTTTGTAAGCCAGGATCTCATTCTGTTGCCCCAGCTTGAGGTGAAGTGTTGTGATCATAACTCACTGTAACAATGAACTTCTGTGCTCAAGCAATTCTCCCACCTCAGCATTTCAAAGAGCTAGAACTACAGGTCCATGCTACTATGTCTGGCTAATTTTCCTTTCTTTCTTCTTTCTTTTTTTAATTTTTAGAGAGTAGGTCATGCAGTATTGCCCAAGCTGATCTTAAACTCCTAACCGTAGGTGATTCTTCTGCCTCATGCTCAAAATGTGCTGGGTTACAGGAGTGAGCAACTGTGCCAGGCCAACATAATATTATATGTGGCAAAAAATCTAAAGACTCCACCAAAAATCTATTCTAACTGATAAATTTAGTAAAGTTGCAGGATATATGCTCAACATACAAAAATCATAAGAATTTCTACACATCAATAGCAAAATAGGTAGAAAAAAGTTAAAATAAAAATCTAATTTGCAATAGTTACCCAAAAACCCTAGTAATAATTTAACCAAGATAGTGAAAAATCTTTATAATAAACACTACAAAACATTGATTAAAAAATATATTGAAGCCGGACTCAGTGGCTCAGCCTGTAATCCCGTGCCTTTGGGAGGCTGAGGTGAGTGGATTGCCTGAGCCCGCGGGTTCGAGACCCGCCTGGGCAACTTGGCGAAACCTCATCTCTACAATAAATCAAAAATGAGCCGGGCATGGTCGCGCGCGCTTGTAGTTCC
>NW_007278071.1:0-764 GCF_000164805.1 Carlito syrichta | reverse complement strand
GAAGGCATCCAGGTGGAAGCCCGGAAATTGGTTCTGGGAGAAGACAGGCAGCCTACCCAGAATCCGGATTCATCAATGCAGTCTTTCCCTTTGTCCCACCCTGCATGGGACTTCAACATGGCAGAAGGTAAGGAGAGGCTCCGAGTCTATCGCCAGACTCGAATGGCGGGTCTCAGGGCTGCGGCACGCAAGCCTACCGATTTGGCCAGGGTATATGATGTTAGACAAGATAACGATGAAAGTCCAGCTGCCTTCCTAGAAAGAATTATGGAAGCCTTCAGGTGGTACACTCCTATGAACCCGGAAGTGCCAGAAAACAAGGCAGCTATTATAATGGCTTTTATTAATCAGGCTGCCCCAGATATTAGAAAAAAGTTGCAGGAAGTAGAGAGATTAGGCGAGAAAGGCCTTCAGGACTTATTAATAGTGGCAGAAAGAGTGTACAACAACCGAGAAAGTCCAGAAGACCAGCAGACCAGAGTGAACAATCATCAGACTCGCAACTTGGCCAAAATCCTGCTGGCCACAACCACTAATGACCCACGGGAAAAACAGAGATGTCTTAAGAAACTGGCTGCAAAGCCAGGTAAGGAGGACAGTCGTCAGAAAGGGTGCCCCAAATTAAATAGAAACCAGTGTGCATATTGCAAAGAAGAAGGTCATTGTGTGAAAGACTGTCCTAAGAAACCCCCTGATCCCAGGGATGCAGGAGATAGGCCACCATGCGGGTGCGCACTAGACCTCTCATACCAAGAGGGTGAACT
>NW_007278070.1:0-807 GCF_000164805.1 Carlito syrichta | reverse complement strand
TTAGTACAGGTAATTATGTTATAAATTAACAAGGGAAAGTAAACCAACAATGGGGTTTTAACTGCATATAATTACTTGATGTTGCAAAGTATTTTACAATTGAGAAAATTTGTCTGAAAGTTTTAATATTTATTGAATAGAATTTAGGGTAATTTTTGTATTTCCCCCAACTGCCTAATAGTCTTTATAACAAGGAAATGGAAGCACACAGTGAGAATCCTGAACTGAAACAAAGTTACACATGAGAGTGATTTAAATGAATCTGTTTGTCTTTGATTCAATAGGAATCCAAAACAAATTTGATCTGATCAACAAGGATCAGTAGAAAAGTTAGTGAAGATTCTCTTTCTTTGAAACTGGTAAAGGCAAGGAAATAACACTTGTAAACAATGGAGGCCTTTAATTCACAGGCTCCAACACTGAAAGTCATTGTGAAGTGGAATTTTGGGGGTTTCAGGTTTTAATTTGAGCTGTACAAGCAGTTGCAGTGATGGAGGAAGAACTTCTGTGATTATGCTGTTGCCACTCCTGGCAAATGAAATTCACCATTAATCCAGCTTTATGCGTTTGATCATAGAGTCTCTGTCAGTGCTGACCTGTTTACTGGCATTCACTCCCTAGGTACTTCTCTTACCTTGGGGACTTGGGATCCTGAGAGTGAGAAAAGAAAACAAGCAAAGGCAAGTTCAGTGTCAGATCTGAAAAACAAAAATCCAGCAAAAGAAATTCCAGCCGTGAAACAATGTGGCCAGGAACATTCTAGGAGCAAGTAGGGGTAGAAAATGCCTATTCCTAAAGCAAAAGGCT
>NW_007278069.1:0-747 GCF_000164805.1 Carlito syrichta | reverse complement strand
ACACTAAACAGCATGATGCTAAATAACTCCTGGGTCAATGATGACATCAAAATAGAGATCAAAAGATACCTGGAAACAAATGAAAATAAAGAAACATCTTACCAAAATCTCTGGGATGCCTTAAAAGCTGTAATAAGAGGGGAATTTATATCCCTACAAACACACATGAGGAAAATGGAAGGAACAGAAATTGACAACCTAACAAGCCACCTAAAGAAGCTGGAAAAGCAAGACCACAAAAACCCTAATTTCAGCAGAAGAATCCAGATCACCAAAATAAAAGCCCAAATCCAGGACATAGAAGACAAAAAGATAATACAAAAAATCAATGAAACAAAAAGCTGGTTCTTCGAAAGGGTAAACAAGATTGATGGTCCCCTAGCTAGACTGACCAAGAAAAAACGAGAAAAAAACCAAATAAGCATAATTAGAAACACAAAAGATGAAGTCACATCTGACCCTGAAGAAATACAAAAGATCATTAGAGACTACTACGTACACTTGTATGGAAACAAACTTGAAAACCAGAAGGAAATGGAAGAATTTCTGACATCACACAACCTACCTAGGTTGGAACAAGAAGAAATTGAGACCCTAAATAAACCAATAACAATCAAGGAAATCGACCACGTAATAAGAAAACTTCCTACAAAAAAAAGCCCTGGTCCAGATGGCTTTCCAGCAGAATTCTACAAGACAATTAAGGAGGAGCTGATACCAATCCTACTGAAGGTATTCCAGGCGATT
>NW_007278068.1:0-722 GCF_000164805.1 Carlito syrichta | reverse complement strand
ACCTAACAAGCCACTAAAGAAGTTGGAAAAGCAAGACCACAAAAACCGTAATTTCAGTAGAAGAATCCAGATCACCAAAATAAAAGCCAAATCCAGGACATAGAAGACAAAAAGATAATACAAAAAATCAATGAAACAAAAAGCTGGTTCTTCGAAAGGGTAAACAAGATTGATGGTCCCCTAGCTAGACTGACCAAGAAAAAACGAGAAAAAAACCAAATAAGCATAATCAGAAACACAAAAGATGAAGTCACATCTGACCCTGAAGAAATACAAAAGATCATTAGAGACTACTACGTACACTTGTATGGAAACAAACTTGAAAACCAGAAGGAAATGGAAGAATTTCTGACATCACACAACCTACCTAGGTTGGAACAAGAAGAAATTGAGACCCTAAATAGACCAATAACAATCAAGGAAATCGACCACGTAATAAGAAAACTTCCTACAAAAAAAAAGCCCTGGTCCAGATGGCTTTCCAGCAGAATTCTACAAGACATTTAAGGAGGAGCTGATACCAATCCTACTGAAGGTATTCCAGGTGATTGAAAAAGATGGAATTCTCCCCAAATCATTTTACGAAGCCAACATCACATTGATACCCAAGACAGGTAAAGATCCAACAAAGAAAGAGAACTACAGGCCAATATCTTTGATGAACATAGATGCTAAAATTCTCAACAAGATCCTAGCAAACCGGATCAGCAATACATCTCAAA
>NW_007278067.1:0-821 GCF_000164805.1 Carlito syrichta | reverse complement strand
TCCCGGGGGAACGAGGTGAATATTTTTAAGTAGTCTTCTATTACTTGTACTGAAGTGGTGACTTCATGGATTTTCAATTTTTTGTGTTGTTTTCTGAGTTGTTTTTTGAGTCTTGGAAGGCCTGGTACCAGGACTTTGAGCAGGTACCAGGTCCCCGACCCTTGCTAGGAGTCTTCCAAGACAGAACCGGAAACCCGAGAGACCCACAAAGCCATCCGAACAAAGGGCGGTCCAAGAGCGTACATGTGTGTGTGGATGAAAAATAAAAGGGGATGACTCACCAAAGGCGCAGAAAGGCATAACGTAGCTGTTGGAGTTTCAAGGTCCTTCGTGGAGTTGCTTTGCCAGTCAGAGAGGAAAAGAGCAAAGAAACCAAGCACTTTGTCTCCCATCCTTGAAGACTCTGGCGGTTCGAACTTTCCTTTGGGGACTTTCTTGCCTCCCTAGGGAGTAGCTCTAGGCAGAGACCGTCAGTTGTCCTCCGAGATGCAGCTCGGTCCACGGGGAAACTCCGAAATCTTGGCTAGAAGGAAGCAAAGATTTAACCTTAGTGCCTCACCCAGTCAGGCCACAGCGGTCTGATGTCTTTCCCTGGACCTGCACGCTGAAGTGTATCCTCAGCTAGAGCCTTAAATTGCCACCAGGTTCCAACACAGTCCACAGAGGGCCACCAGTTAGGAAATATGAGAGAGAGAGAGAAATATCGGATGTCTCGTCAGAACCTCCAAAAACGTTAAGTATGGACGGACTGGGTGAGGGTCGAGAGATGCAGGGAGGCGCGCAGCACTGGCGGGGCTGGCAAACCGGAGGTGCGTGCCGGC
>NW_007278066.1:0-782 GCF_000164805.1 Carlito syrichta | reverse complement strand
TTTCTGATGCCTTTAACCTTTTAGGAAGGACTGGTAATGTTATAAAGGGCACTGAAAGGCAAGTCACAAAAACTAAGCTCTAATCACCTTTGGCCAATGCTCACCAACGCTTGTCACTATCTTCTCTTTTCCAGACTGGTTTTTAGAATAAGGAGTTAGCAGCACAAAACATGTTTCTGTTTCTATGTACCTTTTAAAACATGCGTGATGGTAATATACACAAATACAGAGTTCGTATGGAACACACACATACAAAAGTCTTCCTTTCCTATTGACAAAATGTCACCATGATGGTAAAGGGGTTGTATTGAACTGGTGGATATTTATTAAATATATAGTTAACATGGGTAAACGTGTGTTTTTAAAAAGGTTTCTTTTTCCATTTGCCCTGTTAGCTTAAGCATCATGCAAACCATAACCACTTCTAGGTAGCAACAGAATTTGATTTAGGCCATAATAGTTTTTCAAAGATTGAAGGAGCCACTCCTCAGGTTGTTTTTCTATCTTCATTCTTTCCATTTTTCTATCAGTTTTTGGCAGGGTTAGAAATATTTCCATATACTTCTCTCTAATCTCCACCTCGCCCTCTATCAATTTCTTTTTATAAAGACAAGGAATCATAATATGTCACTTGACTATTAATACTGTCGACTTCAACATTGCAGAATTTTAGAAAACTGTAGATATGGAGGAAGAAAAAGCCAAGTTGTGCTTATGAAACATAATTGTGGTGCTGCATGTTCCACATCTTCTATTATCTTCTGTTCTTAGAACCTCCCTGG
>NW_007278065.1:0-742 GCF_000164805.1 Carlito syrichta | reverse complement strand
TACCTGGTCTGACCTCGTGCCCACTCAGGATATAGAATGTAGAAGTAATTATTTTTAGAGTGGTCATCTCACTCTGTCGTTCAGGTTGAGTGCGGTGGCACAATCTCACTCACCACCACCTCTACCTCATGGGCTCAGGTGACCCTTCCGCCTCGGCACCTCAGCCTCCCAAGTATCTGGGACTACAGGCATGTATCACCCCATGCCTGAATATTTATTTATTTTATTTTTGGTAAAGACAAGGTTTTGCTATCGAAAGGGTGTAAGTCGAAGTCAATATAGCCGAAAAGCTTGAATCCTTCCTAGGAAAAGGAGCAAAGCATTGCAGGAGGGTGTTGCAGCCAGAACCCGGATGCAGTATTACAAAGGCTACTCACACCGGGTGCAGTGGCTTACACCTGTAATTGCTCCCAGTACTTTGGGGGGTGGAGGTGAGAGGATTGCGTGATTCCATTGGTTCGAGACCAGCCTTGGTAACTCAGCGAGACCTCGTCACTACTGTAAGTTTTTTTAAAAAATTAGCTGGGTATGGTGGCGCATGCCTGTGGTTCCAGCTACCTGGAAGGCTTAGATACAAGGATGGCCTGAGCACAGCATGTTGAGGAGGTGGTGGCCATGAGTGTGCCACTATACCTCATCCGCCCTGGGTAACAGAGTGAGACTCCTATAAAAATAAAAATAGAAAATAAAAGACCGCTTACTTGTTCAGAGACACAGATAGAAAGTGACGACCAGTTTTGTG
>NW_007278064.1:0-608 GCF_000164805.1 Carlito syrichta | reverse complement strand
GAATGTGTATTATTAAAAAGACAAAAAGTAACAGATTTTGAAGATGCAGAGAAAAGGGAACTCATATACACTGTTGGTAGGAATATTGTTAGAAATGTAGTGTCGTTTCTATGGAAAAACAGTGTGAAACATTCGTAAAAAACTAAAAACAGAATTACCACTCAATTTAATAATTCTACTACAGGATATCTACCTGAAGGAAAATAGATAAAATATCAAAGAAATACTTGCACTCACATGTTTGTTGTAGCCCTATTCCCAAAAGCAAAGCTATAGAATCAACCTGTGTCCATCAGCGAATAAATGGGTAAAGAAAATGTGGTATATATACACAATGGAATGTCTCTTGGCCCTGCAAAAATGAAATCATGTAATTTGCAGCAACATTGATGGAACTGTCTTGACCATTATCTTAAGTGAAATAAAGCAGACACAAAAAGACAAAAATAAAGTGTTTTCATTTATTTGTGGGAACCAAAAGTGTGATCGCATGGAGGCTAGTTAGTGGGAAGACAGATAACACCCTAGGAAGGGTGAGGCAGGGTAGGGGAGAGGATGAAAGAAGTGGGGGAAACATAGAGACATACAGGAGATAAAAGGGATATATT
>NW_007278063.1:0-719 GCF_000164805.1 Carlito syrichta | reverse complement strand
AATATAACGATTAAGCTAACTAGTTATCTAGCTGGTTAAGTCATCTAGCTAGCAAGGCAACTTACTATTTAAGTCAACTTGTTAGCTGGGTAGTTGTCTAGTTAGCTAATTATTTAAGACAGTTGACAAACTAGGTAGCTAGCTAGTGAGTTAAATATTTAGGTCAGCTGGCTAGCAAGCACCTGCTAGTTTAGTCAGCTTCTTAAGTAAGCTGGCTAGCCAGTTGGCTAGCTAGGTAGTGAGCTAGTTAAGTTGGTTGGCTAGCCATCTGGCCAGCTGGTTAATTCAGCTAGTTAAGACAGCTGGCTAGCCAACTGGATAGTTAGGTAGCTAGCTAGTTATGTCAGCTAGATAGCTACCTGGCTATCTAGAGATGTCAGCGAGTTAAGTCAGCTGGCTAGCCAACTGGCTAGCTGGTTTAGTCAGCTAGTTTAGTCAGCTATCTAGCCAGCTTGCTAGGTAGGTAGCTAGCTAGATAAGTCAGCCTGTTAGCCAGCAAGATAGTTGTTCAAGTCATCTAGTTAAGTCATCTGGCTAGCCTGCTGGCTTTGTAGATAGCTAGCAAGTTAAGAGAGTTGGATAGAAAGCTTGCTAGCTTAAGTCATCTAGGTAAGTCAACTGGCTAGATATGTAGCCAGCTAGTTAAGTCAGCTGGCAACAGATGGCCAGCAAGTTCCAGCTAGTTAAGTTAGCTGGCAACAGCTGGCTATCAAGTAAAG
>NW_007278062.1:0-759 GCF_000164805.1 Carlito syrichta | reverse complement strand
AAATTGTTATGTCAAAGTCAACATTTTCTCATGGTGTGGTATGATCAATTCTTAATGTGCACTTTACTCTACCTATGAGCAATTATCTCTCACTGTTGATTACTCCATCTGTTTGAGCCTTTCTTTGCATGACCATCAGGACAATCACACCCTTTCCTGGTTGGCAGCACTCCAAATATATATTTATATATCTCATCCTCCTTGCAACTTGATCCCCTAGTCTGTCTTCTCATTCTAATCACCATTCTTCAATGATGACATTCATTTCTATGTTTTCTATACATTTTGATTACTAGACTTTTATCTGTAGTCATGACTTCTGTCCTGAGTTGTATACTAATATTACTAATAGACATCCCAAAATTAATATGTCTAAAATACTTCCGCATTCATTCTCCTCCATCTCAGTAAGTGTGGCCACCATCCACCCTATTCTTAGGCCATAAGCCTTGGACCATATTGATTTCTCTTTCTGACATTCAAGTTCACATTTATATCTGTGTTCAATCTGTTAGTAAACATTGTCAACTCCACCTTAAAAATATATCTGAAAGCGTGCCAATTCTCATCACTTTGACCACAATCTTTCCATCTAAATCACCATTATCTTTCCCCTTCACTTCACAATAGGCTCCTAATCAGTCACAGTGCTTCTACTCCATCCCTTTTTACATGAAATGTAGTGATTTTTTTAAAAAATCACTAAATATAGTGATTTTTAAAGCAGGATTTATTGAGAGGACAGAAAAGCTCCCACAG
>NW_007278061.1:0-771 GCF_000164805.1 Carlito syrichta | reverse complement strand
TTATATGAGACATTGACTCTGAATGAAAGTACTGTATGTTGAGATTTCCAGTGAAATGTTAAGGCACACTTATGTCATTTTTAGGATTTCCCTCTTCCAATAATTCATTTGTTTCATCAGTCATAAATGCTTTACTTGAGCGCTTTTATTGCATTTTGTTAGGAATAGTGGTGAAACTTATTTGTTTGGCAAATACAGTCCATATTCTTCCAGGATGTTTGGTTGAGGTTCTTTACCAAGTTGGGCTCTCTTCCCGATCTTGACAGCTCATTGGAACCACCTGGCAAGCTCTTAATTCTCTGAAGATTGGGTTCCCATCAGCTCCCCCAGAGACTTTGATTTAACTGGTCTAAGTAGGGCCTGGGCATGGAGACATTTTAGCAGTCCAAATGATTCTAATGGGCTGCCTGGGTTGAGCACCACTGCTCTGTATTATTTGCTACTTGGGCTTTAGGTCTGTGGCCAAGTTTGCAAGAGTCACGTGGAAGTCACATAGAGGAGGCACCAGTGACAGTCCACACAGTGGCAGCGGATGGGCTGGAGACCAGATAATCTGGTAGATCGACATGAACAGGTAAGATGAGAGTGACCAATCCTGGCCAAAAGTGCCATGAACAAGCATGTGATGATGATGGTCTGTGTCAAAGGAGAATTTCCCAGAGGTCAGGCACCTCATTGTCCCATGAAGGAATAATGGGATGTTCTTATATATCGTCGATTCTCATTATTTGCGATTGTTATGTTCTATAAAGTTATGGACATGGAATTCAG
>NW_007278060.1:0-446 GCF_000164805.1 Carlito syrichta | reverse complement strand
CACTCAACTACCTGATTTAACTAGTTAGCCAGCTGCATAACCAGCTGACTTAACAAGTTCGATTTTGAGCTAGCAAACTGGCTAGTCAGCTGATTCACTAGATGACTTAATTAGCTAGCCAGCTGGCTAGTCAACTGACTTAACTACCTCACTACCTAGATACCTTGCTGGCTAACCAGCTGACTTCACTAGCGGACTAAACTAGCTGGCTTGCTTTCTAACCACCTGAATTAACTGCCTAGCTACCTAGTTAGCGAGCTGACTAGCCAGCAGACTTATCTATCTGACCTAATGAGCTAGCCAGCTGGCTAGCCAGCAGACTTAACTAGCTAGCTACCTACGTAGCCCACTGGACTGCTGCCTGATATAACTACCTAGCTACCTAGCTAAACAGCTGGCAAGCCAGCTGACTAAACTAGGTGACTTAACTAGCTAGCTAGCTGAAT
>NW_007278059.1:0-736 GCF_000164805.1 Carlito syrichta | reverse complement strand
TAAGTCATCTTTGACAAAGTCTCCCTAACAGCCACTGGGGAGAGAAGAACCTATTTGGGTAAATGGGTGGCTGGGAAAACTGGCAGACCACATACAGAAGACTGAAACAGAACCCCTACCTATCACCATACACAAACATCAACTCTGAATGAATCAAAGACCTAAACGTAAAACCTCAAATTGTAGTAATCTTATTAAACACTGAAGACATCCTGTGTCCCTCTGCCTAAATTTCTCTAAATACCTCTGTCCTTCTATTAGGTGATTGTTTCTTTCTTTCTTTATTATTATTATTATTTTTGTGTTGGAGTCTCACACACCGCAGCCTCGATCTGCTGGGCTCCGGCGATCCTTCCACCTCAGCCTTCCAAGTAGCAGGAACTACATGTGTGCGCTACCACACCCGGCTCATTTTGATTTATTGTAGAGATGAAGTCTCACCAAGTTGACCAGGCGGGTCTTGAAACCGCAGGCTCAGGCAATCCACTCACCTCAGCCTCCCAAAGGAGTGGGATTAGAGGCTGAGTCACCGAGCCCAGAGGTGATTGTTTCTTTCAGATGTGATACAAGTTGGACAGTTTTTTAGAAACACAAGTTGGTATTGCTTATATCATTTTTCTGCTGTTGCTCTCTTCAAGAACTGGAAGATTCATATTGTAATTTTAAAAGGTCTTAGATAATCTATGTTTTTAAGTACCAAATAAACTTTCACATTATTGATAGGATAAATTTAGCA
>NW_007278058.1:0-865 GCF_000164805.1 Carlito syrichta | reverse complement strand
AAACTTGGGAACCAAAATGGTGGTTTATCTTGTATCTCTGCAGTGTGGATTGCACAGCGAATTGGAAGTCATGGTAAAGGGCCTCACTTGGGCTGCTGCTCAGTATTGTAACTAGACTTTTTTTCTGATTGAAAATGTCTGTCCTTGTGGTATTAATACCAAAATAGGAGGAGAAGTTGATCTTATGGGAAGAACAACCGTGGTGCACTTAGATGGGGTTAAGGTATGGAGGTGTGAGCTTCAGTTAGTCACTGTTTTATTTTAAAAAGCGTGGCTGTCAATTGTACCTGGTGCTTTTCTCAGAGAATGATTCAGGAATGCAGTGGGCTCATTCATTAAAAGAAAAGGGTGATTTCTTTCTAACGTTCTCTGTGGGAAAATGGCAGTGTCAATAAAATGCAGGTTTCTGGGCCATTCGTCTTATTTTCATTTTTTGGTAATAAGTTACACTTGACGCACACAATGATGTATGCTAATGCTTTTCTTCCTGTAGAAATAACATGTGCTCCTTCTGCATTGCTGCCTAGTGGACCACCTCCATGAGGGGTTGACTGTAGAAGTCCCAGACTCTAAATGTACAAAAATGAATTTGTAAATAATCATTGTTACTTCATCTTTGCAACAGACTGTCGCTTTGGTCTCCAGCAGGGGGAGCTGGAGGAGCAGAGCTTCCAGATGTGCCTCCTGTGTGGGGCGCCCAGTGAAGGGAGGAAGGAGCAGGGACAAGGAAGCCGCTTGTGGGAGGGGGTGGGAGGTGCCCACTTAGGCCATGACTGGGTGTAATGTCAGAGTCTTCTACAAAGTGCCATGGCCCAGTCGGCGCAGAGGCCAGGAAGACAGTTGCAGCCTGAAGTGACTGTAAAAG
>NW_007278057.1:0-776 GCF_000164805.1 Carlito syrichta | reverse complement strand
GAGAGGTCACTCAGTATTATAGACTCAAGTTCCATCCAGGTTGCAAGCGAAGTTCATGATTTTGTTCTTTTTTATGGCTGCGTAGTATTGCATCGTGTATATGTACCACATTTTTTAAATCCAGTCCTCTTTTGATGGGCAGCATGGTTGTTTCCAGGTTCTTGCTATTGTGAACAACGCTGCGATAAACATACGTGTGCAGGTATCTATTTTATAGAGTTATTTGAGTTCTTCAGGGTATATTCCCAGTAGGGGGATTGCGGGGTCATATGGAAGGTCGATTTTTAGAGCTTTTAGGAATCGCCACACTGCTTTCCACAGAGGTTGCACTAGTTTACACTTCCACCAACAGTGTAGAAGTGTTCCCTTTTCGCCACACCCTCTCCAGCAGCTGTTATTTTTTTGAGTTGTTGATAATTGCCATTCTGACTGGAGTTAGGTGGTATCTTAGTGTGGTTTTGATTTGCATCTCCCTGATGATTAGTGAGGTTGAGCATTTCTTCATGTGTTTGTTGGCTGCTCGGATGTCTTCTTTTGTGAAGTGTCTGTTCATATCTTTTGCCCATTTTATAATGGGGTTGTTTGTTTTCTTCTTTCCAGTATGTTTCAGTTCCTTGTAGATCCAGGATGTTAAGCCTTTGTCAGATCTAGAGTTGGCAAATGCTTTTTCCCAGTCTGTAGGCTGTCTCCCTGCTCTCTTGATGGTTTCTTTGGCTTTGCAGAAGTTTGTCAGTTTAATAAAGGTCCCACTTGTCTATCTTCTCTCTTATGATCTG
>NW_007278056.1:0-499 GCF_000164805.1 Carlito syrichta | reverse complement strand
CCAAAAACCAACAAACAATAAATAAAAACACCTCAACAATGATGAAAGTATCCAATCTGATGAAATGGCTGAAAGCCATTAATTAAGATATTACACGCTTTAGTCACACAAAATCCACCACTGATAATATATGATTTATTATAATGATTGAGATTTATTCTCAATGATTATGAACACCTGAAATGTAATAAAACTAGATCAAGTGAAAAAGTTATATCATTTCCCATACTTACCTATACCAGAATAGGAAACTTTATATTTGAGAGGAGGATTTATTTTTCCCCTATTGAGGTACATGATCAAAGGTCTTTCACTAAGCGAGGAAATAAGATGATCCCTATTGACAGATTCTCCTATGCAAACACAGATGTTTTTCCTGATGCTGAAAGTCCCATGCCTGATACCTGTCATAGCATCCTTAATATAAAAATGTCCATTATTACCAGATGAGATAGGTGCCCCAATTACTGTTGGTTGTGGGGGCTGAAAATTTATCTGA
>NW_007278055.1:0-975 GCF_000164805.1 Carlito syrichta | reverse complement strand
CCCTCCTCCTTTGTGACTCATCAGCAGGATTGGCAAGCAACCAGACTCTACTATGCCACAGGTGCTCTTGGAGACATGGAGTGGCTTTCTTTCATCTTGGTGGAA
This sequence comes from Carlito syrichta, assembly GCF_000164805.1. Lineage (NCBI taxonomy): Eukaryota > Metazoa > Chordata > Mammalia > Primates > Tarsiidae > Carlito > Carlito syrichta. The sequence continues at coordinate 870 of NW_007278055.1, read as the reverse complement.
CTGCCCCCTTCACTGAAGTGTGGAAGGGAAGTAGCTATCTGAAAGTTGGTATTCTCCCTCAGTCCTCAGAAGGGCATGTTCAATACCACCACACTGCACAGAGGTGCTCTGCCTCCTGGTTTCCATGCTGCTCTGTAGGAAGGGTTATCACAGTGATGGTGGGCTCTTGAGAGCAAGTCACATCTGTAACCCTGACCTAGGGCTGCAACAGATGTTGATATCACAGAAATATTTATAAAGTGGGTGTACAGCACCTGCTGGAATCTGGAGAGGCAGGGAGCAGGAAGAGCGAATGCAATGCAGACCACCCCCAAAGTGATTTTCCCACTGAACCTCTTAATAGGGAAGAAGAAGGGCACTGGGTCCAGCGGTCCTCAGGACCTGGGATTCCCTGGTCTTCATGTGGATAACTGCCAGTGCCTCTGTCCTGATTCATGACAGCACCCGGCACCTTGCTGGATGTGTGAGCAGGGCAGGTAGAAGGCCGGGGCTGTCTCTCCTTGATCGGGGCTGCAGAGGCTTGCATGTGATGCCTAAAGAAGAAAAGTTGTCACTTTCACTCATACCTTCCTTCTCCATGAGTGCTCTCCTGGGCCCCTTCTAGTAGTGTCAAGCACTTGGATGAGAACATATTCCCATGGGACTGTCCAATAAACCTCTGCTTGTGTTTTCAGGTCAACCCTGAAAGCTCTGTGTCTGCTTCTCCATATACATTTCTTTGCTGAGAATGGCAAATGTGCAATGTCTTCAGTAGGCCATCATGGTCCTCCCACTTCCAGGCATCTTTTTCATACAATACTTTCTTTCATTTTGAATTGGAGACCAGTATTGCAATTGTCGGATTGAATGGTATTTCTATTTTTCATTCTT
>NW_007278054.1:0-331 GCF_000164805.1 Carlito syrichta | reverse complement strand
GTACATCACTGCTTTTAGTCTATGACAAATATGTAAACTCCTGTGACCTCTGTGGCAGAGACAGTCCTAGGTGTTTTAGCTTGATTCTTATTTGAGGGACCTGATTGGATTCACATAGTTCAGCCCCAAATAAGTAGATAAAAAGTATTTTTAAAATGCTTTGGTTCATATAAGTAAAATATTAGCCTTTATAAGGACTGTGTAAATTTAGGTCATCTAATCGTATGAATAAACTGTACCTTTGGGCATTTTAAGTTTTATGGTTTTGCACTTAGCTATAAAAGTATCCAGACCCAGGTCCTGTCACTGACTACCCCTTAATAGTAAATCT
>NW_007278053.1:0-735 GCF_000164805.1 Carlito syrichta | reverse complement strand
CAATAAATCAAAAAATCAACCGGGCGTGGTAGCGCATACCTGTAATTCCGGCTACTTGGAAGGCTGAGGCGCAAGGATCGCCGGAGCCCAGCAGGTCGAGGCTGCGGTGGCCAGGAGCGGACACTGCACTCCAGTTTGGGTGACAGAGTGAGACTCCAACTCAAAAAAAAAAGATGGCAGGGAAAGAACTAACAAGGTAGTGGAAGGAGAAAGACTGGACATATGTTGAGAGTCAATAAAGCACAGTGAAACAAACCACAGCGAAAACTATGTCCTGATTATAAATACAGCTTTCAAGAAATAGCTGAGTGGCAATTAAGAAATGCAGATAGCTTATTCAGCAATGAGGAAAAATGAAGTATAGAATAGGATGAAGTCAAAGACCAAGAATAATCAACAAAGGCTATGACAGGCCCCTGCACTTGTCAGCATGGATGAGGCTTTTTAATACATCATCCCAAGTAAGTATTAAAACTTGCTATTCTAAATTACAAGAGAGCCCTTCCAGCTAACTTATGCCCAAAGATATCTAAGAGAAGGTCTAAGTCTTTAAATTAGTCCGTTACAAAATTTCTAATCCTTCACGCGGCAGATTTCCATACCATTTTCTACACTAGGGTGTCTCCCCTAAATGGGAACTTATTCAAAATAAACTTTAGAAATGATAGAGTGAACTCAAAGTTTCACAAGTGAAGTATCAGGAAACTAGACAGCTGCAAGAAATCTTTCAGTATT
>NW_007278052.1:0-889 GCF_000164805.1 Carlito syrichta | reverse complement strand
TTGTATCAATTGGCTGCTCATATGTCTTCTTTTGAGAACTGTCTATTCATATCTTTTGCCCACTTTGTAATGGGGCTGTTTTTTTTTTTTTTCACAAAGAGAACTTTTTACCCAAAATACATTACTTCTTACCTATTAAACCAGTAGAATTGGTAGTGTCTTACGCAGAGGATCACCCTGGATCCGCAGTGCCCCAAAACTTTATTTCAGCAGCTTCCTCTGATGCACAGAGGAATCTGGCACACATTCTAATAAGAAGGGGAAGGAGGAGCTTCGTGGCACCCTACTCATGGTAAGACACTATCTCTTGTTCAGGCAGTACACAACACAGCAAGGGGCCAATCAGAGTCTATGATATTAATAGTTAAGTCCCCTACATATGAACGAGTTCCATTCTGAGAGCATATTTGCAAGTCCAATTTGTTCATAAATCCAATAAAGTTAATATAGGTACCCAACTAACACAATTGACTACATAGTAATATACTATCATAGGTTTATAATACTTTTCACAAAAATAATGCATAAAAAACAAAAAATAAAAAAATAAAGAAAATTTTTTTAATCTTACAGTACTTTGCATGCACATAACAATGTATATCAGACACATGGACTAACTTACAAGACTGGACATCCAAGCACACATTCACATCTTTGAAAGTTCACAACTTGAAGGTTTGTATGTGGAGAACTTACTGTAAGTTGCAGGAATATGCTAATCAGAGTGGAGAGAAGTCACAACTGCTATTACCTGGGGAGACCAAGGATGTGCTCTCCAGAATAGGTAAACTCTGCCTCTTGGCAAAAGTTAGCATACATGTACACACACGACTGCCCACATATGTACACCATAAAGCCTGTTTTAGTCATAAAGCCTCAGCTATGTCAT
>NW_007278051.1:0-756 GCF_000164805.1 Carlito syrichta | reverse complement strand
AAACTTTATTCAGCAGCTTCCTCTGATGCCACAGAGATTGGGCACACATTTAATAAGAAAGGGAAGGAGGAGCTTCGTGGCACCCTACTCATGGTAAGACACTATCTCTTGTTCAGGCAGTACACAACACAGCAAGGGGCCAATCAGAGTCTATGATATTAATAGTTAAGTCCCCTACATATGAACGAGTTCCATTCTGAGAGCATATTGCAAGTCCAATTTGTTCATAAATCCAATAAAGTTAATATAGGTACCCAACTAACACAATTGACTACATAGTAATATACTATCATAGGTTTATAATACTTTCACAAAAATAATGCATAAAAAACAAAAAATAAAAAAATAAAGAAAATTTTTTTAATCTTACAGTACTTTGCATGCACATAACAATGTATATCAGACACATGGACTAACTTACAAGACTGGACATCCAAGCACACATTCACATCTTTGAAAGTTCACAACTTGAAGGTTTGTATGTGGAGAACTTACTGTAAGTTGCAGGAATATGCTAATCAGAGTGGAGAGAAGTCACAACTGCTATTACCTGGGGAGACCAAGGATGTGCTCTCCAGAATAGGTAAGCTCTGCCTCTTGGCAAAAGTTAGCATACATGTACACACACGAATGCCCACATATGTACACCATAAAGCCTGTTTTAGTCATAAAGCCTCAGCTATGTCATCTGACAGAAGTCATCAACCTGTGGGTTGGGAAGTGAAAAACCAGTGAACACCCCACACAGGTACTCTG
>NW_007278050.1:0-829 GCF_000164805.1 Carlito syrichta | reverse complement strand
AATGCTTGATAAGCTAGGTTTACATAGTCACTGGTGCATAAATTAACTTTGACATGCGAGCAGCAGGTTTGAAATAACACAGAGCCCACCAGGAGAGTGGCAGCACCACAGAGTCTACCATAATCTAAGCAAAGTAATGTCTGGAAAGGGGCTTATTGCTTAACATTTACACTCCATTGCAGAAGCAGAAGCAACCAACATGGCAATTGGGATAAACAAAAGCTTAACAAAAGTTCTAAGTACAAACACTGCTTAAAAACATTGTATAACTGTACAATCACAATCACCACCAGGCACCCGGCATGTGCCTAGTCTACGGGGTCTGAGGTAGGATTTAAAATACTAATACTTCATAAAATATAGTGAACGTGAGACAGTGATGTATAAAATACAATGAACATGAGGTAGGGATATATAAAAGATACAACGAACGTGAGGTAGGAATTCATACAGTCTCTCACTATGACCCACTGCTCCCATCATTCCATTGAACTAAAAAAGACAGACACAGATAACAGAGCTTAAAGTCTGTATATATGTGTATATATATATATACATATATATATATTTTTATTTTGACACTCTGGTATAAGACCAATTATGCTGTTGGCCACTGGAACTTGGAGGGAGTGTGAGGACACCTTTGGGTGCTGATATATTCTGTTGCCTCATCTGGGTCTGCTCGCAGGGGTGTGTCTACTTTGGGAGAATCAATCAAGCCATGCACTTATGATGTATGCACTTTTTATGAGTATGCTAGACTTCACAAAAATAGAATTGAAATATCAGGGAAAACCTTCAAAAAGAAGAGCAACACAGGAGACGTGAC
>NW_007278049.1:0-751 GCF_000164805.1 Carlito syrichta | reverse complement strand
AAAAAAGTGTTAAATAAACACGGTGATATTTATTTAAAGGTGGCAATATTTTAATGATCATAATAATAAGATAAATTATTGCATACAGCACTTTAACTTTCAAAACATAAAAATGTTTCCTATGTCTTTCTTTTTTTATCTTATAGCAATTCCATGAGATTTGGAAGACATCTATTCTTGTGCAGTAATTTCAAGTTCATTGTTTGAAAATGGTTCAAAGCCGGGTTCGATGGCTCAGCCTGTAATCCCAGCACTTTGGGAGGCTGAGGTGAGTGGATTGCCTGAGCTCATGGGTTCGAGACCCACCTGGGCAACTTGGTGAGACCTCATCTCTACAATAAAATTAAAAATTAGCTGGGCGTGGTAGCGCACGCCTGTAGTTCCAGCTACATGGAAGGCTGAGGCAGAAGGATCACTGGAGCCCAGCAGGTCGAGGCTGCGGTGGCCGGGAGCGGCCACTGCACTCCAGTCTGGGCGACAGTGAGATTCCAACTCAAAAAAAAGAAAAAAAGAAAATGTTTCAATAATGTTGATTCACTCTGCTTCTTTATTCTATGATTTCTAGTTTAAGGCATTACTAAACTGCATTAATTACATGTCTACCTAAATAAATGATTTTACTTGTTTCAAGTAATGAAAGAAATAAATAACTGCTATGTTCATTTTAATATAAACAGAGCAGAAAAAAGCAAATATGATTATGAAAGATTATTGCATTGTTATGTGAAAGCATCAGTGTGCCAGAACACAT
>NW_007278048.1:0-806 GCF_000164805.1 Carlito syrichta | reverse complement strand
TGAGAAACATTAAAATAATCTCTAGAAGGATAGCTTCTTTTTTAACTTTTGTAAACATGACAGAAAAAATTCAATAATTTTAAAAAATAGCTTGAAGATATGGGGAAGCTTGGTTTTTAATTTCTAGCCTGCCACTTAAAATAGAGTGTTCTCAGGAAAGTTACTGAACTCTAGTTTTTCATGTGTAAAAAAATGAAAAATATAGACCAGGTACGGTGGCTCACTGTAATCCCAGCGCTTTGCAAGGTAAAGGTGAGAGGATTGCCTGAGCCCAGAGGTTTGAGAATGGCCTGGAAAATTTGGTGAGAACTCATCTCTAAAATAAATAAAAAATTAGCCGGGCATGGTGGAGTGTGCCTGTGGTTCCAGTTACTTGGAAGGCTGAGCCCAGCAGGTCGAGCCTGCAATGACCATGAGTGTGTCACTGCACTCTAGCCTGGGCAACAGAGTGAGACTCCAGTTCAAAAAAAGAAAAAAAGAAAAACATACAAAAACCTTGTCTTGTAGGTTGTGGTAAAGATTAAATGAAATATATGTAAAATTCTAAATACACTAATTTAGCATATAAAACTATCTCAGTGATTATTTTCTGGTTACCTATTGATGCACAATAGTTACTTTAAACTTTGTGGCATAAAATAGCAAACATCATGTGATGCTAATGGTTCTGAGTATCAGGCCACAGACAGAGATAAGGCACAGAGAGGGAAGCTTCAGCAGCTGGAATCATCTAGAGTTGTCTTCATTCACTTGTCTGGCATCTAGGCTGGAATCACTCAAAGTATAAAATGGAGCACCAGTATGTA
>NW_007278047.1:0-754 GCF_000164805.1 Carlito syrichta | reverse complement strand
CTCCAGTCTGGGAGACCGAGTGAGACTCCAACTCAAAATAAATAAATAAATAAAAATAAAAAGTAAAAATTATGTTTATTTTTTGTAGAAGCAGGATTTTGCTGTGTTGCCCAGGAAACTTCTCAAGTGATCCTCTGGCCTTGGCTTCCCAGAGTGCTGGTATTATAGTTGTGAGCCACTGCCTCCAGCCAGAAACATTTAATGCTTTAACCCATGTTTCTTTGCTGTTGGCCTATTGTCCTTCTGAGCTTACCAGAGGATTCTTGGAGTATGTGCTGGGGAATTCTTCTTTGGGGATAGGTGGTTCCTTACTGTGCTTGTTTCCTCTTCTCAAGGAACTCTATCAGGACAGAACAAAACCCAGAGTTGAGGTGAAGAGCTCTCCCCCCATCACCCTCCTGTGACCTGGGTATTTGGCACAGGATAATGACAGGGGGTTGAGGTCTTCAGGAAGGTCCAAAAGGTAGTTTTGAACAGTGCATGCTCAATGAACTATGGGTAAGACCCCAGGGGAGCGTGTCTTAACCACGCTGGGAACTCATATGGAAACCTCACACTCATCGTACACTCTGAGAAAAGTGCCGGGGGATTTAGAAGACACTCACAGCAACGAGAAAGTGTACTGCTTTTCACCAGCTCTACATGTGTTGGAAACGTCAGCCTCCATGACACACCCCTGCAGCGTTTTGTTCCCAGTTTTACATACCAGGTGCCAAAGGGCACACACAGTCTTTCTTAAGGAGGGTTATGTAAC
>NW_007278046.1:0-820 GCF_000164805.1 Carlito syrichta | reverse complement strand
GGATTTAGCGTCCATCTGGAGAATGTATTATTCAAGAAAGTCCATGCTGAAAGTCTCAAATGTGTTATATCTGCAAAGATCCTTTCTTCAAATACAGTCACATTCAAAAGTTTCAGGTGTTAGAATGTAGATGTTTGTTATGGGGTCACCATTCAACCCACTTCAGGGCCTAGCACCTGGGGCTTGGAGCTCTTGCTCCAAGTTTTCAGCTCCAAACTGTAGTCTTTATACACCACCTGTGCTGAACAGAGGCTGGGGTTTCTTGAGGAGAGGGCAGGGAGGGAACACCCTGCAGTTCCTTAGTTTTTGTGTCTTGACATGAGACAGTCTGACTGAGGCCTTCTGGGCTCTGGTCCATCCCACACCTGAGCTCCAGGGGCTGAAATTCCCTTCCTTTCTGCCTCTTAGTGAAGATGGTACATGATTTTACTGCCTACCTCTTAAATCAGCATCTCCTCTAAGTTTTTCAAAGATTCTGGTCATTTTATTTAATAATTTTTAATTTTTCTTAGATATTTTATTTTATTTTTATTTATTTATTTAAGAGAAATGAGGTCTCGCCAAGTTGACTAAACTGGCCTTGAACCTGTGGGCTCAGGCAATCTTCTCACCTCTGCCTCCCAGAGTGCTGGGATTATAGGCATGAACACAGCGCCCATCCTTATTTAACTCTTTACTTGCCTGCCATAATCTTACAGCATTGAACTGTCTCTCCTCTTTCCTTTCCAAGCTAAAAGTCTGCAGGTTTTTATCTTTGCATATCATCCTAGACTCCAGTGTTCAGCCTGGTGTGCACAAGATACACCATTTGATGTGTCAT
>NW_007278045.1:0-781 GCF_000164805.1 Carlito syrichta | reverse complement strand
ATTTGGTCTTGGCTAGTGGCATTGGGAATACAGCAGAGAGGGATAGCACAAACCATTAGAGTTAAAGCTACAGATATTTGCATGCTACAGTAATGGCATATATTTTGCGTTCTGCTATATATAAATGCTCAGGTAGATATGATAATTACTCCCAAAATCAAAACAGTAACTTTTCAAGAAACCTAATGTGTAAGTTTGTTAAGGGAATGTCAACATTCTAAAAAAAAATACATGGGTTTTTAGGAATCTTGTATTTGTTTTTTTCAAAGTGTATCACTTTGTTGGTAAGCTATTTCCATTTCTAGAGTGCCTTGAAGGAAACTTTAAAAATCAATGGATCCTCTAACCATCTGAAAAGCTGTAGTATGCACACAGTATTTTAAAATGATTAAGCCTTACTTAATATTTTTGTCTACAAGGCACAAGTCAATTCTAAGAAATTTTAGGACATATTGGCTTAAAGAACCCAATACATGGATTATATTGTGCCTCTGATGACTAAGTGTAAGAAAATTTGGACTCAGTCAATATCAAATTTATTTTTAGCCTGATTAAGAGTTTCCTGCTGTGTGCAGGAAAGGATGATGTGCGTGGACGATTTGCTAACTTAGAAGGTTTTATGCATAATTAAATATATGGGGTGAATAGTGAACAGTGATTTTATTCTTTAGAAGGTATTCTGATTTTAAATTTTAAAAATGTGTTCAGTTAAAGTAAGCCTGGAATTTTAGACAGAAGAATGTCAGATAATAGCTGATGATATTTTATAACATCCCTTTCG
>NW_007278044.1:0-841 GCF_000164805.1 Carlito syrichta | reverse complement strand
CCTTCTGCTATATATAAATGCTCAGGTAGATATGATAATTACTCCCAAAATGAAAACAGTAACTTTTCAAGAAACCTAATGTGTAAGTTTGTTAAGGGAATGTCAACATTCTAAAAAAAATACATGGGTTTCTAGGAATCTTGTATTTGTTTTTTTCAAAGTGTATCACTTTGTTGGTAAGCTATTTCCATTTCTAGAGTGCCTTGAAGGAAACTTTAAAAATCAGTGGATCCTCTAACCATCTGAAAAGCTGTAGTATGCACACAGTATTTTAAAATGATTAAGCCTTACTTAATATTTTTGTCTGCAAGGCACAAGTCAATTCTAAGAAATTTTAGGACATATTGGCTTAAAGAACCCAATACATGGATTATATTGTGCCTCTGATGACTAAGTGTAAGAAAATTTGGACTCAGTCAATATCAAATTTATTTTTAACCTGATTAAGAGTTTCCTGCTGTGTGCAGGAAAGGATGATGTGCGTGGACGATTTGCTAACTTAGAAGATTTTATGCATAATTAAATATATGGGGTGAATAGTGAACAGTGATTTTATTCTTTAGAAGGTATTCTGATTTTAAATTTTAAAAATGTGTTCAGTTAAAGTAAGCCTGGAATTTTAGACAGAAGAATGTCAGATAATAGCTGATGATATTTTATAACATCCCTTTTTTTTAGGAATATGACCTACTATTTTAGGATTAAAAACTTAACTTTTAGAGATTATATATAGGAAACTGACATGTCAGAATGAAAAATGAGTTAGTGAATAAATAATTGGGGGGAAAAGATTCATTTTAGAAATCCCTTACAGCAATGCTTTTCAGTATTATAGAGAAAA
>NW_007278043.1:0-837 GCF_000164805.1 Carlito syrichta | reverse complement strand
TTTTTATTTCCATTAACTCAAAGAATTTCTATGGAAGGGAAATCCTTTTCAGAGGGGTCTTCCAGCTGGGTGGGTTGCGGGAGGCAAGGCCATGATAGCATGCCCTCCAGAGGCTGTGAGATCACCATGGTAACTGTCCCTTCCCTATCAATAAACAAGAGCTATAGACATCAATATTCTGAAAAAGCCGCTTCCTTTTCCATGGTTATGACAATATGAACTAGTTTCAAGACTGAAATGTAACTCTTTTTGTGCAAAACAAACAATATCTTTGCTGATGGAAGTATTTTACTAGAATTCGGTGTAGATAAATACAAAAATTTTGAAGTCGGCCATTGTAGTCTGGTTTCAAGCAAGGCAAAATCTGTGCCCTAAGTCATTCAAGGATGCTACAGCTGCAGGGAGTGGTGTGTGTAGGTCCAGGAAGAAGAAAAAGGAATAAATGACACATCAGAAACTAAGGTGGCAACATAAAACAATGCATGCTCCCACCCAGCTCATGGAATTGTTTACAAGAAGCACACACCTCAATAGTTGTCAGTGTTTGTGACAACTTCTTATCAGTAATCATCTCTAGATATCTAACTGTTACCGAGCAGGGCAAAACGAAATCAACATTTTCCAAATGAAATATATCTCTTTCCCATGAGGGCAGCTAAGTTTTACTCGCCAGCATTGTTTTCATTGGCATCTCATTTCAGGTGTGCAAAATCAGCATTGCAAAATTATCACAAACACTGATTTTGCACAGCCCACTGTTTAGAGGTACAAAGTCAGACACCGGCAGGCATCAGTAAATGTTTGCAAATATGTGAATTGAACGTATAGGCTAAACAA
>NW_007278042.1:0-673 GCF_000164805.1 Carlito syrichta | reverse complement strand
CCAACAAGTTGTCACCCAGCTAAGTCATTTTCCAACTAATTAAGACAGCTAATAACTCATTTACCAAATAGTTAAAACAGTTAGCTAACTTGTTAACCAACTTGTTAAGTCAGCTAGCTATCTCATTAGCCAACTAATTAAGTCAGCTAGCTAAGTCAGCTAGCTAAGGCAGCTAGCTCACTTGTTAGCTAACTATTTAAGTCAGCTACTTAAGTCTGCTATCTAACTAGTTAGCTAATTAGTTAAGTCAGCTAGTAATTCAGTAGCTAAATAGTTAGCTACCTATTTAATTCAGGTAGCTAAGTCAGCTAGCTAACTAGTTAAGCCAGCCAGTTAAGTCAGCTAGCTATGTAGTTAAGTCAGCTAGCTAAGTCAGCTAGTTAAGTCAGCTTCCTAATTTAGTCAGTTGGTTAAGACAGCTAGCTAGGTAGTTAGTTAACGGGTTAAGTCAGCAGGTTGTCAGGTAGTTAGCTGTTAACTAATGGGTTAAGTCAGCTGGTTGAGTTAGTTAGCTAGCTAGTTAGGAAACGTGTTGAGTCAGCTGTTTGACTAGGCTAGATAGCTAGTTAGCTAACCAATTAAGTCAGCTGGATGAGTCAGCTAGCTAGATAGTTAATGAGTTAAGTTAGCTGGTTGAGTGAACTAGCTAGCTCATTAGCTAATGAGTTAAGTC
>NW_007278041.1:0-366 GCF_000164805.1 Carlito syrichta | reverse complement strand
CTCTTACTTTGAATCTGTGCATGTCCTTTCTAGTGAGATGGGTCTCTTGAAGGCAGTATATTGTTGCCTGGTGATATTTTATCTATTTTGCCATTCTGTGTCTTTTCAATGGTGCATTTAGTTCACTTACATTCAGGCTAATTATTGAAACGTGAGAGTTCGTCCTTTTCATATAGTTCTTATAGAGTTGTTGTTCTTCCACTTGTTTTTTTGTCTTTCTTTTGGCTTGGGGGTTGGTTCATGTGTATTTTATTCTTTTTCCTGTTCTCTTGTGATGAACGTTGTTCTTTTTTCCTTTTCTTCTGTGTTTAGTACTTTCTTAAGTGTTTCATGTAGAGATGGTTTGGTGGCAGCTTAAGTTCTTAG
>NW_007278040.1:0-396 GCF_000164805.1 Carlito syrichta | reverse complement strand
AGTAGCTGGAGCCACAGGCATGCGCCACCATGCTTGGCTGATTTTTTTTATTTTTTTAAATTTTTTTTGAGGTCTCGCCAAGTACCCAGGCTGGTCTCGAGCCCCTGGTCTCAGGCAGTCCTCTTCCCTCTACCTCCCAAAGTGCTGGGATGACAGGCATGAGCCACCATGCCCGGCTTATTGCAATTCTTATACAAAAAACAACTTTTTCAGGTCAGGTACAGTGGCTCAGCCTGTCATCCCAGCACTTTGGGAGGTAGAGGGAAGAGGACTGCCTGAGACCAGGGGCTCGAGACCAGCCTGGGTACTTGGCGAGACCTCAAAAAAAATTTAAAAAAATAAAAAAAATCAGCCAAGCATGGTGGCGCATGCCTGTGGCTCCAGCTACATGGAAGG
>NW_007278039.1:0-788 GCF_000164805.1 Carlito syrichta | reverse complement strand
TGATACAAAACTAAAACAAGTAATAACTGTGCTGGCAATATTAGAAAACTCTTCCAAACTAAGAAAAAAATCCACTCTCCATTCTGTGCCAAATGAATTTGTTTCCCAGTTCATTTTTCTTCTTGGTCCTCACATATCCGTCTTTTGCATAAAGAAAATGACCTCAGATTGGATCATAGGGCTCGCCATCAGCTAGTGTTCAGTAAGGAATATGTATGGCACAAGTACCATTCTCAGACAGCTTCAGGATCAGTCCTACGAAGAGACAGTCAAGATTTGGGGGCCTAAAAGCCTGAGAGTTCCTCTAGCTTCCTCTAGAGACTGAACGATGCCTGGAAAACTTGAGTCATGCCGGTGGGTTTCTTTTTTGTCCATCTTTGTTCAAACATTCTCTTTCTTGTAGCAGCATATTTTGCTTCTATGCTTTAGCAAACATTTCAAAATGTAGCACTGGTGCAAGACCAAGTATGCCTCTAGCTAGATTCACGTGAACATAGCCTTTGCAAAATGCTTTACTTGTTGCAAGTAAAAAAAGTATGGACATTACTTCTCAGTTATTTCCATATAATTGCACCAAAAAAAGCTCTCTAAAGACTCCAATGAGCCTAAAAAAAAGATTACCTTAACAAAAAGAAAAGCAAATATCAATATTTACTAAGCCTCTGCTATATTTGGAGTACAATCACATAAACAATCACAGCACAACTTCAAAACGATATTCTGTTATTAATTGCCAATGTCCAGATGGCCACAGGAAGACAAGGAGAATATACCTGACGTGCCCAAGA
>NW_007278038.1:0-750 GCF_000164805.1 Carlito syrichta | reverse complement strand
GAAAGGAAAATTACCTGCAGTGAAAGTAGTTAGAAAAGCATTCCCAAACAGTTTTACAATGAGTCTAAAGTACCAGTTATACCTACTCACATGCATCTTTGTTTAATATTTTTTAGAGTTTCAGATATTCTTTACACTCAATATTTATTAAATGTAGTTTAAAATCTTTTTATTGCGAAACAGATAAAACCACACAAAGGGTATGTGTGGTTTAATGAATTAGGTAGACTTACAAAATTGCAACTGCAGCTTATGTTGAGATAGATGTTTGTTACCCATCCCAGAAGACATGTCCAAGGACCTCATCCTGATCACATCCCCTCCTCTACCTCCAATGTAGCCCCTGTTGTGACTTTATTGTAATCCCTCTTTGCCTATTTTTAAAATGGATGTATCACCTAAATTGTGCTTCTATAAGCACTATAATTTAACTTTGCTGATTTTTAAACTTTGCTGTCTTTTTTTTTGAGTTGGAGTCTCACTCTGTCACCCAGACTGGAGTGCAGTGGCTGCTCCCGGCCACCGCAGCCTCGACCTGCTGGGCTCCGGCGAGCCTTCCACCTCAGCCTTACAAGTAGCTGGAACTACAGGTGCACACCCGGCTAATACCACACCCGGTTAATTTTTTTTTTGATTTATTGTAGAGATGAGGTCTCACCAAGTTGCCTGGGTGGGTCTCAAACCCGTGGAATCAGGCAATCCACTCACCTCAGCTTCCCAAAGGTGCAGGATTACAGGCTGAGCCACCGA
>NW_007278037.1:0-826 GCF_000164805.1 Carlito syrichta | reverse complement strand
GAATGTGTGGGTCACAGCTCATTTCTTTCCTTGCTAACGATAACTCTATCGACCTAAACAATCACCAGAGATGTAAGATGTTGGAAAGGTTACAATTAACTTTTAAGTCTGAACACAATTTTCCGGTAATTTGTTAAAAAGAACAACAGTCTAATTCTTTCATGATTCCAAACCTGGAATTTATAATTTTAAAAATACATAAGCATCAGCTGTTCAGTTATTTGCATATGCATAGTGGCTTATTCTACAGAAGGATTCCACCCAATTTCAAAATAATTAGTGTTAGGGTATGGCATTGCATTTGTCTATGGACATGGCTCTTTGGTCTTGCATTGTTTAAGGTTATACAGGTGGCCCAATGTTGTGTGACGTTGCATGTACAATATTACTTGTGTATCAGAAGACACTGGCTCAGTGCCCTTTCATCAAGGCCCTGGGAATCCACCTAGCCTTGCCAGAACAGGCTTGAGGGAGTCCAGCAGAGGGAAGTAATGAGAGTGTGTGCCAGTGTGTGAGTGTGAGTACACAGGACGGAGGCATTGAGCTGCGGGGTGGTCTCCTGCACAAGTTACAGAGGCCACTCACTGTGTCTGCGGTTTTCGGTCAGGGCAGGACAGAGGGAAACAGGCGGCACATCCTTCCCAGGGTGGACAGCGTCCTGTGAATTTGGTGGAGGTGGCGGCATTGGAGGGTGAGGGCGGATGTCTCCTGAGGATTTAGGGCGTGGCCTGAGTAGGGGGCGGCGGGGAGATTGCTCGCACGAATTTGCTCATGGCGCCCCGTTTCCCGTGATGTGAAATTGTATTGTGAGAGGGGCCGAGCAGAG
>NW_007278036.1:0-768 GCF_000164805.1 Carlito syrichta | reverse complement strand
CCCCCTCCCCCCCATAGTTTCCAGTACCATCAGTCATTTTCTCATAGTGTTGCATTGGATGTTCAAGGTCCATTATATGAGTGAGAACATGTGATATTCGGATTTTGTTTTTGTGAGAGGTCACTCAGTATTATAGACTCTAGTTCCATACAGGTTGCAGCGAAATTCATGATTTTGTTCTTTTTTATGGCTGCGTAGTATTCCATCGTGTATATGTACCACATTTTTTTTAATCCAGTCCTCTTTTGATGGGCAGCATGGTTGTTTCCAGGTTCTTGCTATTGTGAACAATGCTGCGATAAACATACGTGTGCAGGTATCCTTTTTATAGAGTGATTTGTGTTCTTCAGGGTATATTCCCAGTAGGGGGATTGCAGGGTCATATGGAAGGTCAATTTTTAGAGCTTTTAGGAATCGCCACACTGCTTTCCACAGAGGTTGCACTAGTTTACACTCCCACCAACAGTGTAGAAGTGTTCCCTTTTCACCACACCCTCTCCAGCAGCTGTTATTTTTTGAGTTGTTGATAATTGCCATTCTGACTGGAGTTAGGTGGTATCTCAGTGTGGTTTTGATTTGCATCTCCCTGATGATTAGTGAGGTTGAGCATTTCTTCATGTGTTTGTTGGCTGCTCGAATGTCTTCTTTTGTGAAGTGTCTGTTCATGTCTTTTGCCCATTTTATAATGGGGTTGTTTGTTTTCTTCTTTTCATTACGTTTCAGTTCCTTGTAGATCCAGGATGTTAAGCCTTTGTCAGACCTAGAGTT
>NW_007278035.1:0-765 GCF_000164805.1 Carlito syrichta | reverse complement strand
AGAACATGATCGTACATCCGTCAAGTGTCCACAGTCTATAGTGTGAGAAATCTTGACCTAAACCAACCGTATTCCTTTTATAAATGAATGTTTGTCACCAGAGTTCTTGTGACTTACCCAGTTTATAAAGACAGTAGGATATCGGATATCTGGGATCAGGACTGGACTGTTGAATAAATGCTAAGTGTGTTCATGTGTATTCTTTATTCAAATTTCCCTACTCTCCAAGAGGAAGATAGACATTTTGGATTCCTTAGAACCTGTTCTCTGTCATGGTAAAATTATTCAACCAGCCTACCACAAAATTAATGAAGACGATACCATAATATGTGTAGGGGTAATTTAAATTTTGCTTTATTAATACGAGCATGAATTTGAAAATGTACCCACGTGCTTTGCTTATTTCAGATTTTATTTGCACAAATAGAAAATGCAGAAATGGAATTTTAAAATTTAATGAGCACGATAGCCTCAAGTGTTTGCCTTTTGTGACTTTTATCTATCGGTAAGGAAGATTTAAAAAAAGAAAACGACGCCTGCGTGTTTTCTTTTTCAGTAGTGTTTGCATATAATTTTGAGTAGCCTGAGTGATAAAATCTACATCCAGTGAGTCTTTTGTGCACATATTCAGCTAAATGCAATGCACTGTAGTGAGAATCTCTAGGGAAGGCCTCGTTACTATTGTTAAAGGAAACCTGTGTCAGATTACCAGTGCCTTGAGCTGTGTAACTGAAATCACCTAAAGCATGAAGTGCAGTTTCTTTC
>NW_007278034.1:0-752 GCF_000164805.1 Carlito syrichta | reverse complement strand
CAGGGACTCAAGGCACTTCCCCAAAGATTAATTTGGAACTAGAAAGTAACATTTGTTGCTGGTTTTTTTTAAATGACGGCAGAGGGCTTAATCTTGTAATCGTAGGCTGCAAGTAAGTACTTGATATCTGCTCTAAATGACCTGGAGAGTGACAAAAAGATACAGTAATGGATACAACCCCTGGCATCAAAGGAATTTTAATATGGAGTTTATGGCCACTAATATAATCAAATGTGGCATCATAGCAGTTGATTTTTGTTTTTCTGGACCATATTGACTTTTCAGATTTTTTTCCAACTTGATAGATGCCATATGCATACATATATTCATATGTATATGAAGAAATTTCAGCAAGGTAAATTTTGCAGCTGACTGCCCATCTTTTACTCTATGGTTTTCAGTTATTTTTGAAGTTTTAAATAAATCAAATTAACTATTCAATGAGGGTTTAATTGTGATTCCTAAAAAAAAAATTCATTACAAGTAGAGATTCTTTCAAGAGTCTAGTAGAAAAAATTCAGAACACTCTGGTGAATGCCTCTGAAATGTTACATTGTTGCTATAGTTGTGACAATTTTTCAACTACAGTACTGCTGTGGAATCCAATTTAAACACACGCCTTGTCCTCATCTAGTGACAAGTGTCAACCACTGGGCTCTTGATATCACCTATCAACCTTGGTATCCAACATTAGAGTCATAGACTCTTACAAAGGGAAGAGATTTTGGTAGTGTGTCTCCCATGTAGTCCTT
>NW_007278033.1:0-674 GCF_000164805.1 Carlito syrichta | reverse complement strand
GAGATCTTTCTGTCTCAGACTTTGAAGTAGCCAGAACTACAACCATGTGCTACCATGCCTGGCTAATTTTTTGATTTATTGTAGAGATGAGGTCTCACCAGATGGCCCAGTCTGGTTTTGAAACCCTGGGCTCAAGCAATCCTCTTGCCTTGGCCTTCCAAAGTGTTTTTTCATCTTTTTACTAACAACCAGGTTAGATGTGAATTGATACCTCGTTGTAGTTTTAATTTTCACTTCTTTCACTAGAGATGTTGAGAATTTTTTTGTATATCTGTTGATCATTTGTATGTGTTCTTTTGAGATAAGTCTACCCAGGTCTTTTGCTCATTTGCAATAGAATTATTGAGTAGTTTGAGTTCCTTGTATCTTTTGGATGTTAGCTTCTTATCCAGTACATACTTTGCAAATATTTTCTACCAATCTGTACATTTAGATTGTCTCTTCACTCTTCTAATTGTTTTCTTTGCTGTTTGAAAGTTTTTTGCTATTGTTGTCTGTGTTTTTCAGGTTATATACAAGCAATCAATGCCCAGACCAATGTCATGGAGTTTTCTCCTGTATTTTTCTTCAATTAGTCTCATAGTTTCAAGTCTTATATTTAAGTTTTTTAAACCATTTTGAGTTTGATTCTTGTACAATGGGTAATATATGGATACATTTTTATTCTTTGCATG
>NW_007278032.1:0-800 GCF_000164805.1 Carlito syrichta | reverse complement strand
TTTTTTTTATTTTTGAGTTGGAGTCTCACTCCGTCGCCAAGACTGGAGTGCAGTGGCCGCTCCCGGCCACCGCAGCCTCGACTGCTGGACTCCGACGATCCTTCCGCCTCAGCCTTCCAAGTAGCTGGAACTACAGGTGCGCACTACCACGCCCGGCTTTTTTGATTTATTGTAGAGATGAAGTCTCGCTGCCCAGGAGGGTCTCGAGTCCACGGGCTCAGGAAATCCACTCACCTCATCCTCCCAAAGGTGCAGGATTACAGGCTGAGCCACCGAGCCCGGCTTCTTCTTTATTTTTTAAATCTGTTTTACTAAAGGTGTGATTATATCATAGATTTTATAGAAACCAATTTTCAATTTGATTTATTAATAATTACTTATGATCTCTATGTTATTAAATTTTATCTTTGTTTTCTATTTTTACTTTCCTTTTGGGAAGTGATTTGCCCACAAGACAAGATGTTTAGCTTATTTGTATCATTTTCTTTGCATTATTGAATGAACTTTTAAATTCTCAAAATACCAGTTAAATCTGTCTAAAAATTATGGAGGGTAAGATTACTATTTTTATTTCTTTCTAAATGGCATTTAAAAAATTAGGCAGTTACCCTTGCTGATGAGATATATCCCCTTTCCACAGGTAGATTCCCACTACTGCCAATCCATCTAATGCACTCCCCTTCTAAATGTTTTTTTTAATTTATCTTTTGAAGCAATTTAAAACCATGTCTTACTGAAAATGTGTAATGGAATTTTACACATAAAACTTTCAGTCATTTTTTATTTCTTATTCCAAATTT
>NW_007278031.1:0-848 GCF_000164805.1 Carlito syrichta | reverse complement strand
GATAAATGAATGACTGTGATCTATTTGGTAATGTATCTACAAATTTAGGGTTGATAGTAAGTCCAAACAGCTATCCCATAACTGCAACACTGAAAATAGTTGTTCTTCACTTGCCAAGGATGGGGAAGATTTATAAAAGAAGCTCCATGAAAGTAAATGGTTGATGTTTTACCTTGAGCTTCTGAAGACAGGGCTTTCAGTTATCTAATATCACATAACAAATGACACCAAAAGTTAATGGTTTAAGACAGCATCAACAATCATTTATTTTCTCTCAGGAAATTGGTCAGGAATTGGGGAGGACTTAACTTAGTGGTTCTGACTTGGGGCATCTTGTGTGATTGCAGTTAGATAGTGACAGGAGCTGTAGAAGCAAGCAGGTGGTTAGCTAAGCATCTCTTTCTCTTTTCAGGTAGATACAAGGCTTCCCCATGTGGTCTCTCCCTGTGGCTTCTTTACAGCATAAAGCACACCAGCTCCCAAGGGAAAAATACATCACCTTTTATGACTGGGTAAGTCACACTTCTACCACCTTCAGTGACAAATCATAAGCCCACCCAAATTCAAGGGTAGGGGATTAGACTTTAACTGTAGATGGGATGGGGTGGTGACAAGTACAGGAGATACTGTTGTAGCCATTTCTAAAAAAATATAATCTTCCACAGTGGGCCTGGCACATGGTAAAGTATTTAATACATGTTAAATAAATGAAACAAAATGAGATTCACAATTATTTATTTTATCCCATTAGGGAATATTAGGCAAATGTGTATAAAATCATATCTGTGAAGCTGGGCTCGGTGGCTCAGCCTGTAATCCCGCACCTTGGGAGGCTGAGGTGAGTGAAT
>NW_007278030.1:0-821 GCF_000164805.1 Carlito syrichta | reverse complement strand
CAGTGGCTTATGTAACAACTAGGTTATGGCCACGCATGTAAACAGAAGAGAACAGTTAAGGTCTAGAAGTCAATTTTATATGAAATAGATAAATAATTTAGACAACATTATTTGACCTAAATTCTTTAGATAAATGTCTGGATTTCTTAAAATTTGCAAACCAATTCTTCTGAATAGTTCTGCTTTCAGTATCAATGCATTTTAAAATCATGTTATTTCTGAACTCAATTGTCCAACTAACTTTACACCTACCATACAACTAACTCCTGTTTGTAGAAACCTTAACACTGGTAAAGCACTCCCATACATGTTGTCTCTGAGCCTATATAATCACAAGTGGGCATGGACCATTCACTCACTGCTTCCTGAACACAAGCTTGGGAACAGGTCTGGTCCATGATGAAGCACCCATAGATCCTTCTGCATCTGAGAAGTCCATGGGTAGACCTAGATCCCACAGCCTCTGCAGATCTAGGTGATGATATCAGCACAAGGTTTATGTTTCCATCCTCAAACTGACCTTTGTCTGAGGTGGCTTCATTTGTGATGGTTCTCTCAGTTTCTCCAAATTTACATTCAATAATATTAGCGGTAAGAGAGATTATTTCTAAGAACTGCAGCAGAAATGATGAGACTCGAGCTGAGGATAAAACAGCCCCACTCCAAACACATAATGGATTGTGAATGAACTCTTCCACCAAAGAACAAGTATAGTACAGAAGCAATCAAGTGCAGTACACCTGGCTTGTCCCACCTCCCTCAAAAGGAACATGCCTTCCCCCTCATTTTGTAATTATAGCTAGCACTTACTCATTCTCTTT
>NW_007278029.1:0-794 GCF_000164805.1 Carlito syrichta | reverse complement strand
GACAGAGTGAGACTCCAACTCAAAAAAAAAAAGAAAATGGCAACATTTTACCAAGTAAACTTATCCCAAAAAATGCTCAGCTCTTACATCATTTCCACTTCCTCGTGCATAGGACATATCCCTCAGAGGACACAAAAGCCAAGTTAAACCCCTGCATGAACACTGACTATTTCACTAACGTTTGGGCCCAAAACACAGATTATGAGGGAAATCATTCTTGAATGTAAACTAGTGGCTTTCTTGTTTGGACAGCAAAGCAAGTAATGGAGCCTTGAAATTGACCTTGGGAAGATAATCACCCCATGGACAGATAGATTTCGGTCCTTCATACTCTTCTCTCAAAAAGTACATGCAAGTTACAGCCTTTATGTTTTCAAGTTTGCAATTATTCATTTCAATCACAGACCACTTCGGAAATCTCACCTCTGTCTCTGTGCTACAGATGAAGAACATAATGTAGGAGGGGCCATGATTCAAGTCTGTAATCAAAGATCATGGGATGACCATGGAGTCAGACAGGCCCTGAACTAACATGCCAAGAATGTATGAGTTCTCATCATATTCATAAAGTATTATTACAGCTAATTCATTTCAAGTGTTAAGGTTTGGCTAGCAATTCTTTCTTTTTTGTTTTCTAATTATTGTGAGATTTTCAGAGTTTTTTGGTTTTTTGGGTTTTCTTTTTTTTCATTTTTATTTTAGTTTCAGGGTATACACATGCATTGGATGGATGGACAACACTATGTTTGTTTATTCACCTGTTGATGGACACTTTGGCTGCTTTCACCTTTTGG
>NW_007278028.1:0-874 GCF_000164805.1 Carlito syrichta | reverse complement strand
AAAAACAGAAGTGCTTACCCTAAACTTTAAGACAAACTAAGCAGTGGCTGTTTATCACATATTTTTCTCTAAATACTTAAGTGTTTATTTATATCATTTATCTTACAATGCTGGGGTTATACTTTGTATTTTGTTTCCTAATTTTTTTAAATTTGGCATATATCATAAAAGTTCTTTCTTATCCTTAATTATGTTTAAAAATACTGCTTGATGGCCAGAAGGTATTCTGTCATATGGGAGATATTTAAACATTCTATTGTTGAATATTGAGTTTGCTTACTCACTGCTTCAAGCCTCAGCAAAAGTAAAGAAAAAGATCAATAAACATTCATTTTTAATGTAAAGTATATTCAAATGTGTTTTCTACTACATGCATCAGGCAAAGTTAGTATCAGATCATACGTTTCACATTTTAATCTACATATAATTGTTACACAGTCCTATTCAGAGTAAATGGGTAACAAATTGCCACAGGTAGATTTTCTTATTTACTAACTTTGCTTTCCAGTTACTTACTTGCATGATTTTCATCATTTACCCAAAGGAAATAATTCTGTACCTGCTGTTATTTGCTTTGACCTATTTATTTATAATAAGCTTATTGGTAGTTCTTTTGGTCTACTGTAAAAAGTATAGATTAGCAACAGTATATTTGAATATTGGGGATTAATCAGAAGGTGTTTCACCTATTATTTCTGTCTCATACTTCCTACGGCCTCATCACTAATTCTGTTAAAATTTATCTCTCTTTGAAACATTTACTTGTATAATAGTGACTCAGTTATTTTAATTAGAGGGCAAGTAGCGATATCCTGTATTTTAGCCCAATTATTTTCATCCATAAAATTGTGCTCGTAGTTGTACACTGGGATGA
>NW_007278027.1:0-788 GCF_000164805.1 Carlito syrichta | reverse complement strand
TCATACCCAGAAAATATTTTACAAAAATCAAAACTTGTCACATCCCTTTACTTTTTCTTTTTCCCACCCCTTCCACTAATTATTTGGTAATTAATTTACATTAAAGTATAAATAGTTAATAAAGTTTACTATGTTGCTTTCTTCCCAAAGGCACTCCCATGTTAGTAGGGGACTAAAATATCTCCTAAATCGAGTTCTATATACAAAGAATTACCAGTATTTTTGGCCACAAATGCAAATGGCCACAACCCCACTGGAGGCTCACTCAGGGGTCTGCCTCGTGTGACCCCAAGAATCTGTAATTCTAACAAATACCCTGTTCATTCTTGGGAGTTGGCAAATCTGTAAAACACTGGCTTGAGCCAAAGGATGAAAGTTGTTAATTGTTTGATTTCAGCCACATTGAGGTATGAATAAAGGAGACGTTTTAGGGAATGGAGAAGGAATAATTGCCCCTAAGTTATTTATTAACAACATAATTCAGCAAAGTCCTCTCACAGGCTTGGCAGTGTCCTGGTGCCAAAGATACTTAGTGGAACTGGGTATGAGATGAGTGCTGTATCTGACATAGGTACCCATGTGGGAGAAGGATGCGTGCCTCTGCTTAGGGATTCAGGACATTTTCACAGAGGACGTGGGTTGGGAAGTGGATCATTTGAGATGAGAAGAAGGCTGCTTGAAGGGCAGGCTCTTCCAAGAGGTGAGCAGGTGTGAGGGCCAGCAGGAGGCAGGAAGGCAGGGGAGCACTGGGTTTCCATGTGGCTGGTGGGGAAGGTCGATGGAATGAG
>NW_007278026.1:0-662 GCF_000164805.1 Carlito syrichta | reverse complement strand
TTCCGTGTTTCCCTGTGTTAACGTTTCGTGGGAGTTGTTGCGGGGTGTCAGACACCTACTCTGCACAATGAATGGTACCTGCTGTCAATCTCTTTCTTGTGGGGGCGGGGCTCCGGGTCCCTCGCCATTGCGGGGCTGCAGCGCCCTGGCGTGAGGACGGCGCTTCGCGTCCAGGCCGCGTGACCTGCTGGGTTGACGCGATCCTTCCTCAGAATCCTGCCTGCGAGCACCGAGGCGCAACGCGGTTCCGCCTCCCGGGCCGCGGCCTCCCACGGAGTGCTTCGGACTCCCGCGCTGCGGGACCCCAGAGTGTGGCTCGCTGCGACTGGGACGACCGCGGAGCTGGGCCCCCCGCTGGCGGCGGAGCTGGGCCCCCCGCAGGCGGCGGAGCTGGGGCCCCCCTACCACGTCCAGGGAACGTGAGTCAGGCCGCTCTTGGACATGGACCCTTAACCGTGAGTTCACAGACTCTTCTTTTCTTGTATTTTCTTACCTGTGTTGTGGCTTTTGCTGGACGTGGAACTGCTGGCTTATGCATGAGAGTATCCCGTTTTGTGAGAAGTGTGTGTGGAAGGACTGCCCTATTCCCACGGAATGTATGTGGCCATAAAGTGTGTCCACTGATTCCTCAGTGTCGTTCTGTTCCATGGATCATCGTTAGG
>NW_007278025.1:0-796 GCF_000164805.1 Carlito syrichta | reverse complement strand
GGTGAGTTGCCTGAGGCTGTGGGTTCCAGACACACAAGGGCAAATCGGTGAGATCTCATCTCTACAATAAATCAAAAATCAGTCGGGCATAATAGCACACGACTGTAGTTCCGGCTACTTGAAAGGCTGTGGCGGAAAGATTGCCAGAACCCAGCAGGTGGAGGCTCCGTTGGCCTGGAATGTGTCACTGCACTCAAGTCTGGGTGACAGAGTGAGACTTCAACACACACACACACACACACACAAAGAATCATAAAGAACAAAAAAAGCCCAAATGGCGTAACTTCAGCCACTGTGGGCAGGAGGCTTGGCGTTGGCTCACGTTTTGGCTCCAACCCTCTTTCCATTTCCCATGATCAACGCACTCCTAGTTAAATGTCTTTCTGTTCGCTAAATTCAAGGACATTTGAAAATAATATTTGTGTCTCGAAACTTTGTTTTACAGACCTCGCACTACACTCCCTGTCTATGTGATCAACTATCTGAAACTCCGGTCGCTGCCATATCGGACAGTTATCTGCCGTGACGACAACCTCCCCCCTCCCATGTCACATTTCACAAAAATGCTCCTGTTCTCAAACTCTTAGAGAAAGCCTTAGAAACACCCAGCTTCAAACACTCAGCACCAAATATCTCTTCAGTGTTTGGACCCCTCTTCAACTTGAGGAGGTGGATCAAACCGGTTTTTCTGTAATTTACTTTCTAAACAAACTTTTTCTCAGAGACCCTTGTGAAATTCTTTGCATCTTTCCCAGGACACAGCCACCCTGACCTACAGTAATTACGCCTCCGTGCA
>NW_007278024.1:0-797 GCF_000164805.1 Carlito syrichta | reverse complement strand
AGAAGTAAAGATTTGGCTACCTTTAGGTCTCTTGTGATATACTTAATACCATTTGAATGACTACCATTTCCTAATACCACTGAATCTTGCCAAGGCTTCTAAAAGTTACTGTGAACATATATTACTTTCTTCATCTTTAAGCAGATAATTACTGAGTTGATTAATTTTTTCTGTATAATTTTTTTATCTATAAAAACTGACAATACATTAAAAAGGTATGTTTAAGGTCTGACTTAAATGTAGATTACATGGTAGTAGAGAATGGAGGTAATCTTAGTACAAAGATAAATTATGTGACTGTACATCTGAAGTTATTGTTCAAATATGAACCTCAAGTCAGTGACCACAAGGAAATACAGATTGAGCACCCCTAACTCAAAATATGAAATGCTATAAAATCTGAACTTTTTGAGTACCAACATGTCACTCAAAGGTCATGCTCAAAGAAAATGCTCATTGGAACAATTTCAGATTTTGGATTTTTGGATTAGGTAAACTCAATAAGTATAATATAACTACTTCAATATCTGAAAAAAACAGTCTGAAATCTGAAACACTCTGGTCCCAAGAATTTTGAATTAGGGATTTTCAACCAATATGCACTGAATTATATGCACTGATTTGTGAATTTCTTCTTACATTGGCTACTCTACATAGTATGCTCCAGAATCCATAGCAGCAGAGATTATTTATAACAATGGTAGTGATTCTCTAGACAGCATGCAGGAGGTCACCTGAAGAGAAAATGTATGTAGAAGCTATTGAAAAATAGCAAGAGCTCAATAACATTAATACCG
>NW_007278023.1:0-898 GCF_000164805.1 Carlito syrichta | reverse complement strand
GCAAGCAATACAAAGAAAGGCAGAGGAGATAGAAAAATGAGTTAGTCCAAGGTTGACTGGATCATCTGCTTTGTCTAAAATTGTTAGCAGCAGAATTGTCAGAGCCTGCAGCCACTCCCAGTGTTCCCAGCAGATTTGGAGCCTCTCAGAGAGACTCCTAGGACAGCTGGAATGCTTTCCTCTCACGCACGTGCACAGTAGCCACCACCACACAAACAGGCAGGAAGCTAACAGAAATCCTGAGCATTACACACGTCCACCTACTTTTGGAACTCAGGTTTTCTTTAGAAAACAAATTAACTTAATGTAGGTTATTCAAATATTTCTTTTCTTTCTTTTTTTTTTTTAAGTTGGAGTCTCACTCTGTCACCCAGACTGGAGGGCAGTGGCCGCTCCCGGCCACCACAGCCTCGACCTGCTCAACTCTGGAGATTCTTCCGTCTCAGTCTTCCAAGTAGCTGGAACTACAGGCACGCGCTATCACGCCCGGCTAATTTTTTGATTCATTGTAGAGATGAGGTGTCGCCAAGTTGCCCAGGCAGATCTTGAACCCACAGGCTCAGGCAATCCACTCACCTCGGCCTCCCAAAGGCACGGGATTACAGGCTGAGCCACCCAGCCCGTCTATTCAAATATTTCAAACAAAATCTACAAAGTCGACATTTTCAGAAATTCAATTATTCTTGGGTAAAAAAATCTAAATAATACAATAAAAAGAGAAGAATGGGTGCTAGTTTATAACTCAAGTTCTTTTGTTTGAGATGTTTCTGTCATTGAGGTTTCTAACTTTGAAGTGTGTACAAATTCGAAGAAAAGCAGAGAAGAAAGCAGGTATGCCTGAGATGTTGGTACAAATGCTATGACAGAAGACGCATAGCATATGATGAACAGAGAAGGA
>NW_007278022.1:0-756 GCF_000164805.1 Carlito syrichta | reverse complement strand
CCTACTTTTGGAACTCAGGTTTTCTTTAGAAAACAAATTAACTTAATGTAGGTTATTCAAATATTCTTTTCTTTCTTTTTTTTTTTAAGTTGGAGTCTCACTCTGTCACCCAGACTGGAGGGCAGTGGCCGCTCCCGGCCACCACAGCCTCGACCTGCTCAACTCTGGAGATTCTTCCGTCTCAGTCTTCCAAGTAGCTGGAACTACAGGCACGCGCTATCACGCCCGGCTAATTTTTTGATTCATTGTAGAGATGAGGTGTCGCCAAGTTGCCCAGGCAGATCTTGAACCCACAGGCTCAGGCAATCCACTCACCTCGGCCTCCCAAAGGCACGGGATTACAGGCTGAGCCACCCAGCCCGTCTATTCAAATATTTCAAACAAAATCTACAAAGTCGACATTTTCAGAAATTCAATTATTCTTGGGTAAAAAAATCTAAATAATACAATAAAAAGAGAAGAATGGGTGCTAGTTTATAACTCAAGTTCTTTTGTTTGAGATGTTTCTGTCATTGAGGTTTCTAACTTTGAAGTGTGTACAAATTCGAAGAAAAGCAGAGAAGAAAGCAGGTATGCCTGAGATGTTGGTACAAATGCTATGACAGAAGACGCATAGCATATGATGAACAGAGAAGAGACATTTAGACCAGAGGGGTATGGTTGAGGGATGTCATCACAGAACTGCTAGTTTGTATGCTGAGTTTGGAAAAGGAAAAAGAGTTAAGCAGCCAAAAATGAACACCAAGGTTAGCTCAG
>NW_007278021.1:0-766 GCF_000164805.1 Carlito syrichta | reverse complement strand
TGAAAAATGCACAGCAGAATTATTTTATATCTCTTTTTCTTTCTAAACTGTTTTTCTTCTTAAGATTTTTTAGCTGTTATTTCCTGGTAAATTGATTGATTAGATTTTGTTCCAGTATGTAGTTTCATTTGGGGTTATGATGACGTTATAACTGTGATAATAGTTGTATTATGTTGCTTTTGGTCAAGCAGAACGTTCTTGTTTTTTGTACGTGCAGTAACTTTCAGCTTGCTTCAGTCCCCGGCTGTCGTTATGGCAACTGTGCAGTTCATTGTTTTAAAGTGGCATGGCAGGTTTTGAGACGTAGGTAGTTTCCATGTAATAGGCAATCAGATTTAGGTTTTAGGTTAAAATGTCATTGAATTAAGTTTTATAGAACATGGAGTAAGTTCATAATTTTTATACTTATTAGTACTAATGATAAGGTTTGTAATAGATTATAGTAGGATAATAGTTGTATTAGAATTTGGACATGATATTATAAGATAAGTAATTAATAAAGTATAAAAGACAATAGTTTAGATATTTGAGATTTATAGAAGTTGTGATAAGATTTTAGGTTAAGGATAAGTTCATAGGTAATTAATATACAATCATAGGGCAGTATAGAAATGTAGTAGGTTATAAGAATTATAAAAATAAATAGTATAAAATTAATGTAATAAAATTAAGTCATTTAAGTAAACTTATAGATTATAGTATAGTGTTAAGTTAATAATATTAATCGTCAAAAATATTAAAAGTTAGTAAAATTGGATTGAACTTA
>NW_007278020.1:0-890 GCF_000164805.1 Carlito syrichta | reverse complement strand
AAAACAGAACTTCAACTGGCAAAGAAGCTGTATCTATTTCTCTCAAGGTTAATATTAAGGGCATATCACAAGTTCTATTTGATAAACTGACTACCAAAAGTTATTAAATCTAAAAGTTTTCTAATGTAAGCTCCAGATAAGGAGATTCTTGGCATACATGAATTAACAATTTTTAAAAACTTTTTAATCTAGTGGCCTCAACTTACTAACTTAAATATTTCATTTAACTGAAGTATTTGAAAATGACAGAAAAATGACTGATCATTAAACTGAATTTGGCTAAATCAAGCAGAGGGAGCAGACCATTTCCAGTACTGAGCAGCTGCTGATATCAAATATGAAGGGAGGGAGGGATGTCAGTTATTTCTTTAAAAAGAAAACATTTAAAAATGTTCATTTTTTTCTGGTAAAAATGGATGCATGCTCCCTTTTTTGACTACAGGGGACTTTATGGTACATGACAAGGTGGGCTTCCCTAGGTACCCCCATAATACATGCTTTTTTTAATCAATATTTTTTATTATGATATTCTGGGGTACAGTTAAGGGTTAGGTATACAAATAGGCTTCATTCAGGCACCCTTGTTGATAAGAGGTGTCTCGCCATCCCCAGACAGATATTTACTACTGTTAATTCCATCTCCCTTCCCCTCCCCCCCATAGTTTCCCACCACTGTCAGTCATTTTCTTATAGTATTACGTTGGATATTCAAGGTCCACTATATGAGTGAGGACATGTGATACTCAGATCTTTGTTTCTGTGAGAGGTCACTCAGTATTATAGTCTCTAGTTCCTTCTACACTGTTGGTGGGAGTGCAAACTAGTACAATCTCTGTGGAAAACAGTATGGGGATTCCTGAAAGCTCTAAATACTGACCTCCCATATGACC
>NW_007278019.1:0-335 GCF_000164805.1 Carlito syrichta | reverse complement strand
CGTCGTGGGCGCAAGGCCGGGCAGAGGGAGGACTTCCGGTCCCTCGTGCGCATGCGCCCCTCACCTTGCGTGCGTGTTCGCGCGTGCGCACGGCCGCCTCCCTGCCCTCGCTTCCGGTGCGTTCCCCGGTCACTGCTCGCCTGGTCCCCAGGCTTCGGCCTCCGCTGGGCCGGAATCGCGGGTCCTGCGCGGCTGGGCGCTGACCGGCCGGGCCAGCACCCGGGCGGGCGCGGGGCTGTGTGGGCCAGGGTTCGCGCGGGCCGGGAGGAGGCTCGAGCGGGGACTCCCGAGCGCGAGCCCCGGAGCTCGCGGCGCTGGGGCCCGAGGGGCGGCGG
>NW_007278018.1:0-841 GCF_000164805.1 Carlito syrichta | reverse complement strand
TTAGTCAGTTATCCAGCTAACTCACCAGTTAGCTAGTTGGTAAGTCAGCTGGCTAGACAACTAGATAGCTTGCTTCATAACCAGATATGTCAGCTAGATAGCCAGCTAACTAGTCAACTAGATAGTTAAGTCAGTTAGCAAATCAACTAGTTACTTAGCTAACCAGTCAGCTAGAAACTTAGCTAGCTGGTCATCTAACTAGTGGGATCGCTCCCTTTCCATCAGATCAGCTAACTAGTTGACTCCCTTGCCTGCCCACCGGTCAGCAAACTAGTCAGCTCACTTGCCAGCCAACATGACAACTAACTTGTCAGCTTTCTCACAGGCCAACAGACTAGCTAGGTAGTTGGCTTGCTCTCAAGCTGACTAGTTACGGCAACTCAAGAGTCAGCTTGCTCGCCAGCTGACTAGTTAAGGGAGTTCACCTATCCCCTCACTTACCAGTTGACTAGTTAAGTCGGCTCACTGGTGGGCTCACTGGCTGACCAGCTAGTTAAGTCCTCTGACCAGTTGGCTCACTCATAGTCGACTAAAGCCAGTGGACCAGTCAGTTCAATCGCCAGCCGAATAGTTAATTTAGCTGAGCAGTCGGCTCACTCATCTGCTGACTAGTTAAGTCAGCTTATCTGTCATATCACTCGCTGGACAATTATTTAAATCAGCTCACCTGTCGGCTCACTGGCAGGACTACAAGTTAATTCACCTAACCGTTCGGCCACCTAGTTGGCCAACTAGTTAAGTCAGCAAACCAATCGGCTGATAGTCAGCCAACTTGTCAGAGACAGTTAGCTCAGCTAGCTAGTCACCAACAAGTTAGGTCATCTAACTCATCGGCCTACTA
>NW_007278017.1:0-762 GCF_000164805.1 Carlito syrichta | reverse complement strand
GGCTGCCTAAATTAGGACAACTTCCAGGGACTTTGAAGAACTTTGGAAAGCAGCAGCTATCATGGGCTAGGATTGTTCTCCGAGTGGATGTCTCACCGAGCTCCCATACTGTTGGTGCAGGTGTGGAATCTCTAGGCTTTTTCTTCAATTATTCAATGGAAGGCATTCATCGGCATTTCGGACACCAATCCTCAGCCACGTATAGTAAAATGAATTCAATTAGAAACCATGCCAAGTGGGATTGATTTCTGGGAAACATGTGTAGCACGACGTACAAAACGTAAATCTCATTTCAACAAAACTCAATCAAAGGAAAATACCGCACTAGCAGTATAAAAGTAGCCACATACAACCTTCTTTATTGAGGTCGAAGGGATTTGAGAAAAATTCACACTGATTCATGATACAAACACTAAAATGTAACTCCGAATAGAAGAAAACCTCCTTCACCTGATAAAGGCCACATAGGAAAACACAAAACTGACATGATTACTCCATGGTGAAACTCTCAGCTTTTCCCTGAAGATCAAGAAGTATACGTGGATATAGTCTTCCACCACTTCCCTTCAAGATAGGGTCAAGAATGCTGAACAGAGCAATTAAACAAAAAACAATTTTTCAAGGTATCCTCACGGGAGACGAAGAAGTAAAGTTAACTCAGTTCTCATAGACACGACGCGACGTACAGACAGCTCCAACAAGTTCACCAGACACACACTCACATACACACACACTCACACACACACACTCACCCTTCAGAAC
>NW_007278016.1:0-779 GCF_000164805.1 Carlito syrichta | reverse complement strand
CAGTATTCAATAAATTGCATGAGATATTCAGCACTTATTATAAAACAGGCTTATGTTAGATTATTTTGCACAACTGTAGGCTATATTAAAGTGTTCTGAGTACATTAAGGTAGGCTAGGCTAAGCTATGAGGTTTAGTAGGTTAAGTGTACTAAATGCATTTTTGACATGATATTTTCAGTTTATGACTGGATTTATCTGGACATAATCAGACCACAGTCGAGGAACATCTGTAATTGAGTACCTACTACAGTTCCAAAGGTGGACAAGTGGGAAAAGCCAGAGGACGGACCTACTATTCCCAATGGTGACACTTAACCATGATCTTGGACAATCTCATGATCTTGGACAAGTCCACAAACCTCTTTTTCTGTATCTTTCCCAGCCTATCCTGCAGAGACTACAAGAGGTTCAAAGGAAATTGAGTTTAGGAAGGCTTCAGAGTCCTGAAAAAGTAAAAGGTATTAGCACCATTGTTGCTAGGAAGAGCCAGGAAAGGTCCCAGACCACCTCTGCTGTCAATGTGTCATTGATCAATGTTCTGACTGACGACTGTGGTGACGCTAATTCAGATATCATTGAAATCATCAGTACAAGTGAGCTATAACAAGGTTCCATGTCATGGGCACGTACACACGGCATTCTTATTGATAAAATCAGTATGGTTTGTATATGGATAATATAGTTGAATTTTGTTGTTACCCCTCCACATATTCATGTGAACCAACTGGACTCTCAGATGTTTTGGTGATTTATTTCTGAATATAAATACCACAGAAT
>NW_007278015.1:0-808 GCF_000164805.1 Carlito syrichta | reverse complement strand
CCAGTCTTCCATTCAAGAATTGCACGTATTCTTGGAAAATGGGCCGTGTCCAACCTTCTGTCTTTGGAAGAATGGAATAAAAAATGCTCAAATGAAAATTTAAAATACAGTTAGTAAAACATGTAAGAAAAAACGAGGCCCTCTCAAATCCTTTGTGAAGCAGGTCAATGATAAATATATAAATAAGAGCCAAAAGTTTCATTTTGGGTAATATATGTGAGTGACATAATTATTTTTCCTAGAATAGTTTAAATCACATACTAAAAAGGACCCTCCCAAACCAGAATTCATTTATAAAAAATTGTGGTTTGTGGTTATAAAAAATTGTGGTTTTACATGCTCAAAGTGCTCTCTGTTTGATGCAATATGCCTGTCAAGAACTTTTGCCACTGCTCAAATCAGTTTTTAAACTCATCAATTTTGATGCCTTTTTTTTGCTTCTGCTGATTTTGTTTTGTTTTGTTTGTTTCACCTCTTCCCTCTTCCCTTCACCTCTTTCCATTTGAGGACTTTTTTCATCCTGAAAAACAACAAAAAGATGGCTGAGGTGAAATCAGGTGAATAGGAAGGATGGGGCACAGGGTGATACCCCAATTTTTTGGTCAAAAACTGCTGAAAACTCAGTGTGGTCATGGTGGAAGAATCAGTGACCTGTTTGTCACAACTCTGGACATTTCTTCTTCAAATCATGATGCAACCATCTCAAAACTTCCAGATAAAAATGTTGGTTGATCATTTGATGCAGAGGACAAATTCCATGTGTACTACATGGGGGCCACCCTTCAAAAGAGATTTCATTTTTGCTTTT
>NW_007278014.1:0-816 GCF_000164805.1 Carlito syrichta | reverse complement strand
AAAAGTGAAAATAAAAATATTGCCAATATATAAAACTTGTGTAGTACAAGTAATGAGTTTTATTAATTTCTTGAGTCAAAGAATGTTAAGTAAGTGCTGCCATATCCTGTAAATAACTATGAGCTTTATAAAGATGGATTTTCTTTCTTTCTTCAAGGAAATGAGGATTTCATATCTGCTTCAGTCAATTGCTTCTACATAAATTGTAGGGCCTGGGATTTAAAGCCAAAACAAATTAGAGGCTTGTGCAATTACTGACATATTTGGGACATACCAGAAAAAAGTCCAGAAAAAGATACAGTTCAGAATTAGAAATTTCATATGTGATCTTATTCAATTTTTATGTGTTTGACATTATTACTTATTACTTTTCAAAGATATATAAAATGGGCTGGGTTCCGTGGCTCAGCCTGTAATCCCAGCACTTTGAGAGGCCGAGGTGAGTGGATTGCCAGAGCCCGCGGGTTCAAGATTCACCCAGGCAACTTGGCGAGACCCCGTTTCTACAATAAATCAAAAATTAGATGGGCGTGGTAGCACGTGCCTGTAGTTCCAGTTACTTGGAAGGCTGAGGCGGAAGGATCGCCAGGCCTAGTAGGTCAAGGCTGCGGTGGCTAGGAGCATGCCATTGCACTCCATTCTGGGTGACAGAGTGAGACTCCAACTGAAAAAAAAGTATTCCTATAGGCATTTTATATGGAGATGGTTATTTAAGACAGATAGATTTGGCCTGGCATGGTGGCTCACACATATAATCCCAGAGCTTTGGGAGGCTGGGCAGGAGAATCATTTGAGCCTAGAGTTCAAAATCAGCCT
>NW_007278013.1:0-763 GCF_000164805.1 Carlito syrichta | reverse complement strand
AAAATATGTGGTACGTAGGAACAATGCCATATTATGCAGTCACAACGAGAACAAACTCACGAAGTTCACGGAAACCTGGATGGAGTTAGAGTCTATACTACTGGGTGACCTTTCACGGAAGCAAAAACTGGGTATCACATGTACTCACTCATAAGTGGACCTTGCACAACCATCATAATAACGACAACAAAAAAGATTTTCAGAGTTGGGAGATGCAGGGGAGGGGGAGGGCCAGGACTTGCAGTAGTTGGATTCTGCCCCGGGTGCCGGGACGGTCGGGGACAGGCCTGAACAACAAGGGTTCCTGTAAAATGAATATTCATATATTTCACCTGAATTGTACCCTACCTCTTTCAGATTACAAATTAAGAAGCAAAAGTTTACACCAGAGCCCTGAATCCATAGCCAGTCATTAGAGAGAACTTCTTGTTGCTGTAGCCTTAACCACTTTTTTCCACACCGAAATAAAAACACAGACCCTTATTTTATTGAAACGTGCTTAGATAAAATATCCTGTTGCTGATTGTTAGTTAACTTATTTTTGAAATGTATCCCAGTTGACTGACTGGATATGTTTCATTGACGACAGCAACTGTATACTGCTACTTCAAATGCATTCTCCAGATGTGTGTCTTTTTCCCTGCGGAGGTATGTGGAGCTTTCTGGCATGTTTTCTTTCTGACCACGTTTGCGTGTTTCCCTGTGTTAACGTTACGTGGGAGTTGTTGCGGGGTGTCAGACACCTACTCTGCACAATGAATGG
>NW_007278012.1:0-874 GCF_000164805.1 Carlito syrichta | reverse complement strand
TAGCTAGTTAAGTCAACTGGATAGCCTGCTGGCTAGCTGGTTAAGTCAGCTAGTTAAGTCAGCTGGCCAGGCAGCTGGCTAGCTAGGTAGCTAACTAGTTAAGTAAGCTAGTTACGTCTACTGGCTGGCTAGGTAACTAACTAGTTAAGTAATCTAGATAATTCAGCTGGCTAGCTAGTTAAGTCAGTTA
The DNA here is from genome assembly GCF_000164805.1 of Carlito syrichta. Lineage (NCBI taxonomy): Eukaryota > Metazoa > Chordata > Mammalia > Primates > Tarsiidae > Carlito > Carlito syrichta. The sequence continues at coordinate 684 of NW_007278012.1, read as the reverse complement.
TATAAGTCAGCTGGCTAGCCAGCTGCCTAGCAGGATAGCTAGCTAGTTAAGGCAGCTGGCTAGTCAGCTGGCAACCTAATTAAGTAACTTAGTTAAGTCAGTACACTGGCCAGCAGGTTAGCTAGGCAGGTAGATAGTTAATTCAGCTGGCAAGCAAGCACATTGTGTAGGTAGGTAGCTAGTTAAATCAGCTGGCTAGCCATCAGACTGTCTAGTTATGTCAGCTAGATAAGTCAGCTGGCTATCCAGCTGCCTACCCAGGTAGCTAGCTAGTTAAATCTGCTGGGTAGCCAGCTGGCTACTTCGTTAATTCAGCTACTTAAATCAGCTGGCTAGGCTGCTGGCTACCTAGGTAGCTAGGCAATTAAGTCAGCTGGCTAGACAGCTGGACTGCTAGTTAAGTCAGCCAGTTTAGTCAGCTGGTTAACCAGCTGGCTAGCTTGTTAAGTCAATTCATGAAGTCAGTTGTCTAGCCAACTGGATAAAAACCTAGTTACATCAGAACGGTAACCAGCTGGCTTGCTAGTTATTTCAGCTAGTTAAGTCCGCTGGTTAGCTAACAAGTTAGCTACTTGAGTCAGCTATATATGCTAGCTAGCTAGCTAATTAAGTCAGCTAGTTAATTCATCTAGCTATAGCTGCGAGCTACCTAGGTAGCTAGGCAGTTATGTCAGCTGGCTAGCC
>NW_007278011.1:0-656 GCF_000164805.1 Carlito syrichta | reverse complement strand
AACGTGCTAGATAGCTGACTTAATCATCTGACTTAACTCGTTAATTAAAGAGCTAGCTAGCTGACTCAACCAGCTGACTTAACTCATTAGCTAACAAACAAGCTTGCCTACTCAACCAGTTGACACAACCCCTTTGCTAACTAGCTAGCTAGCTAACTCTATCAGCTGGTGTAACCTGTTAGTTAACTAGTTAACTACCTAACTTAACCGCTGAATTAACCCGTTAGCTAACTATCTAGCTAACTGTCTTAACCATCTGACTAAATTAGAAAGCTGACTTAATTAGCTGACTTAGTTATCTGAATTAACTACTTAGTTAGCTGACTTCACTGGCTGACTTGACAAGTTAGCTATCTGACTTAACTACCTGAATTAAATAGTTAGCTAAGTATTTAACAGCTGAATAACTGGCTGCTTTAATAATTATCTAACTAGTTAGGTAGCAGACTTAAGTAGGTGACTTAAATAGCTAACTAACTAGTGAGCTAGCTGACTTAACTAGCTTACTTAGCTAGCTATCTGGTTAGCTATTTGATTAGCTAGCTGACTTATCTAGTTGGCTAAAGAGATAGCTTGCTGACTTAACCAGTTGGTTAACAAGTTAGCTAACTGTTTTAACTAGATGGGAAATGAGCTAAATAGCTGACATAACTAGT
>NW_007278010.1:0-923 GCF_000164805.1 Carlito syrichta | reverse complement strand
ATCTCAGCATTTAAAATTCTAGTAAAAAAAGAGAAAAGCTGTTTTCTCGAAACAATGATGGGCTAACCCTCTATTGCTAAGTATTGAAAAGCAAATCCATTTATTTCCATAGCTTTCCAATTTCTTTTGGTGGGAAGGGGAAGTTTCTTTGTATTGTCTTCTTAAGGTTCTGGCAAGCAATTTTAAACAATATGGTTGCATATAAAATTTTATTGCAGAGTCTAAAATTTAAGCAAAAACCAGCCACCTTTTAACTGGTTTTGTGAGTACTTTCAGGGTTAAATATAGTATAATGTTGACTCTCTTCTTTGAAAAATTAGGCCACCAAGTATATCAGAAGGTGAAGTATAATAATTATTAAATTGTTCTGATTACCTGCTGAAAGATTAAAGAATGGACAAACTATGGAGATAATAGTAAATTTTGTAAAATGCTGAGCATTTATGATCTTAAGTGATAAATAACTAATTTGTCACTTGGTATAGTTGGTCAGTTTACATAGCATCTTGACTTGCTATAGTAGAAAATTTAATTTAATATTTTTAGGGATAAAAATATCTCACATGTTACTAGTATTTAGAGATAATTTTTAGATTATTCAGAGAAAGCTTTGGATGTCAAATGACTATGATCAGTGGGGACTCTTGCTTTACACTGTATTTCTATTTGATTTTTGAGATATTTATGTTTATATAAAGTCACTTCAAAAAATTATTTGGAGAAAGTTATTTTTCAAATTTATCTAATTAGTTTCAAAGGAAATGTTAGCAGATGTTTGTTTTTAAGTAGAGGGATTATTTCTCAATTTAAAAAAATTTCCTTTTGTGTACTTTATGTCTCCATTTGGCTGTCTGATAAGTATCTTTTCTAAAAAAGATCCAAACTTATTACTATATTCCCAGTGTTCAACTTCACTTAATAGT
>NW_007278009.1:0-922 GCF_000164805.1 Carlito syrichta | reverse complement strand
TGTAGTTCTTTTTTTGCTCACTTTGGATTGTGCAGATGTGGGCTACCCTCAAATTTAAGACTATTATAATAAAATATCTTACATCCATATAGAAGACAATTTTTAGTCAAGTATATATTTTGAATAAAATGAGATTTGGTTACCTTATTTTAAATCATCTTGACTGAATACCTTGAGGATAGGGACCAAGCCATCCCCTTGTTTTATATTCTCTTTACTGTGTAGCCCAATATTTAGAGGAAACAAGAGTTCAGTAACTAGGTATTGAATTAAAGTAAGACAAAAAAAAAAAAAAAGCAGAAAATCTATGCTTATAGTTGTGTTAAAAACACAAAATTCCACCAATTTAAAGATCTCACTGGTTTTTATTAGCTTTTCATGAATCAGGACTGCATCTTGACTGAAGATTTAGAAAAGGTGCTCTGCTACCACGTGCCTGTAGTTCTGGCTACTTGGAGGGCTGAGGTAGAAGGATGGCCAGAGCCCAGTACAGGTTGTTGCTGGGGTGGCCATAAGCATGCCACTGCGCTCCAGTCTGGGCGATGGTGTGACACTCCAACTAAAAGAAAAATTAATTTCCAAATATGTTTCTTGGTATTACCTCGTCTTTTCTCGGGAAACAGAAAGGAAGAGGAGGAGTTTCTTCTCAATATAAACAAAGGGCACAGGGTTGTTCTAATAATGACTTAACCTAAGTTGTTCAATCATATTCACAGAGAAAAAGAATATCCCAGCCTCTGGTTAGTCTAGAGGTCCAATCAACACATTGGAAAACCTGGAGCCTGTAGGGTTCTGGAAGTGGCTCTTGGGAAACTTGTCTTCTTACACTTCTTACCGCCTACACCAGTTGTGCCAGTTTGATTCGGGTCTTGAATCTTCATATGATCACTGAGATTGAAGAACGCATCTGTCTTCTTGGCTG
>NW_007278008.1:0-783 GCF_000164805.1 Carlito syrichta | reverse complement strand
TGGTCTTGAGCTCCTGGCCTCAAGTCATCCTCCAACCTTGGCCTCCCAAAGTGCTGGGATGGCAGGTGTGAGCCACTGCTCCCCTTAATAGTTTGTATAGAGCTTAATCTCCGGCACTTTCCTGGATGGCAATGAGTGGGCTGGCAGTTCCTACCCTCTAATTGCTTGGTCATTCTGGCAACCAGCCCCACCCACCCCAAGGCTGTCCAAAGGCCTCACCCCAGCACACCCCGTGAGCACAAATGTGAGCACAAACTTAGGGAAGGGAAATCAGTAGGGGCTCACTCCTATATTAGAAAACTCCAAGGGTGTTAGGATCTCTGTGCCAGAAACAAGGGACAAGTCCTTTATTTGTTTTATTATTCTACAAAGGAAGTCCACATTGCAGCCCGTGGGTCCACATTGCAGTGCAAGTCCACATGGCAGCATGTCGGTTTATGGCAGAAGCATTTTCTATCATGGGTCAGACCATGTTTTATCCACCTGTTCACCTTTGGCAGGACATGTCTCCCGCTTTGAGCTGTTGTGAGCAGCACTGCCGTGGAGGCTGGTGCCCGTGTTCCTGAATGTTCATTATTTCTTCTTCTGAGAGACTTGGTCTCCTGGCCTTGAGGACTGGGTGTAGGGGTGCAGTTTTGCTCTGTTGGACAAGGGAAGGGTATGGTGTCTCCTCCCTCCATCCGTGGGGTGTCCGTGGGATGGTGGCATTCACCCTCATCAGCTTTCCCCTCTCATCAGGACCCAGGATGAGCATGTGGTTCATTCCTCCTTGACAGAAGAGGA
>NW_007278007.1:0-388 GCF_000164805.1 Carlito syrichta | reverse complement strand
TGCCCCCTTACTCCTCTATCTCTCCACTCCCCTCTTCAACACACTATCTGCTCCATTCTCTCCCCTCTGCTAACCATATTTTATTTCAGGGAGTAAACCTACAGCCCCACTGCAAAGACAGATTCCAGGGCAGTGGGAAGTAGGTTCCACATTATCCACACGCCTGTCAGCGAATACCAGGACCTGCAGACAGATTTTGAATCACAGCTCTCACCTTAAGTACATCTCAAAACTGCAAAAAGGACCACCTCCAACCTATAGTACAACTCCAGAATTGAACAAAGTAAGAGGACATACATAAAGAATAGGAGATTGAACAAACAGAAGTAAAACCAATCCCTTTACCCCTGAATAACAGAAATAAAGAAGACAGTGACGTGGAGGGAAT
>NW_007278006.1:0-861 GCF_000164805.1 Carlito syrichta | reverse complement strand
TCAAGACATAAAAATCCTTAATGGGTATGCATCTAACAAGTGTCAAACATATGCTGCAAGGACAAATTGCAAGAAAAACTTCAGGGAGAAACAGATGAACCACTATTGTAGCCAGAGAACTTAACATCTTTCTATCATAAGTGGACAAATCCAGCAGGTGGAAAATCAATAAGACATAGATGAGCAGCACCATATCACTGGATAGAAGTGATATCTAGCCAGGAGCAGTGGCTTAAACCTGTCATCCCAGCACTTTGGGAGGCTGAGGTGAGGGGATTGCCTGAGCCCACGGGTTTCGAGAACAGCCTGGGCAACTTGGCGAAACCTCATCTATACAATAAATCAAAAACTTAGCTGAGCGTGGCAGCATGCACCTATAGTTCCGGCTACTTGGAAGGCTGAGGTGGAAGGATCGCCTGAGCCCAGTATGTCAACACTGGGGTGGCCATGAGCATGCCACTGCACTCCAGCCTCCAATTAAAAAAATTTGTTTTAAAATGGAAGTGATATCTATAGTTCTCCACCTGACAACAGCAGATCACATACTCAACCTCACATAAAGTATTCAGCAAAGACTGTTTATGGAAAATAAAACACACCTTAACACATCTAAAAAATAAGAATCAACAATGTCTGCTTTCAGACCATGATGGAATTATTCCAGATCAAAATTAGAAAGAAACTGGAAAAATCCTTAAATATTTGGAGGTTAAACACACATTTCTAAGCAACACATGGGTCATGAGGAGATACCAAGAGAAATTAAAAATATATTTTGAACTTAATTTAAATGAAAATACAATTTATTAAAATTTGTGGCCGGGCTCAGTGGCTCAGCCTGTAATCCCGCGCCTTTGGGAG
>NW_007278005.1:0-737 GCF_000164805.1 Carlito syrichta | reverse complement strand
CTGGGCTCGGGCGACTCTCCCAGCTCAGCCATTACAAGTGTCTGGAACTTTGTTGAGCTCAGGGAGAAACAAACTGAAGGTGGATCACAGGGAGGAGAGTTTGATGGCACCTTTTTTTCCAAGTTGATGGGCGGGTGTCAGGCAGGCCTGTTAGCGTCCTCTTGAGTCACAGCGCCATCGTGAGGAAATAGTTTCATCGATGAGTCGGACAGACCTTTGCCTGCCCTAGCCTTTGAGGAAGCAAGGGTTGAACAGAACTGGCAGGACCCAGAGCAAGATGCAGAAATCTGGGGAATTTCTGAGGACTGAGGGATCGAGACCGAGTCAGCAGCTTCCAAGAGGTCTCCGCACAGACAGGAGGGGGAAAGGGTTTCAGTTGACTCAGAGTTTGAGTAGTTCTAGAGCATACCATTTGCAGTCAAGATCAGGCCTTGAGGTATTTACCATAGAAACAGGGTACGAGGAGTTGTAGGCATCTTGTTTCTTCTTTTGTGTGAATTCTCACTCTTGTCGCCCAGGCTAGAGTGCAGTGAGGTGCTCATGGGCATCGCAGACTCCAACTGGTGGACTCAGGCTATGCCCCCGACTCACCCTTCCTTGTAGCTGGAAGGTATTTGAGATGCACGCCACCGTGTCGGGCTCACAGGTTAACTGACAAATCATTCCAAGTTGTGCCTGAAAATGATAAGACCCACGACTAGTTATCACCTGGAGAACTGGCCATATACATGACCTGG
>NW_007278004.1:0-890 GCF_000164805.1 Carlito syrichta | reverse complement strand
CCAAGTAGCCAGAATTACAGGCATGTACTATCACACCTGGCTGATTTTTGGATTTATTGTAGAGATGAGGTCTCGCTGCCCAGGCAGTTCTTGAACCCGCGGGTCTGGCAATCCATTCGACTCAGCCTCCCAAAGGCATGGGATTACAAGCTGAGCCACCGAGCCTGGCTCCATATACTTTTAGAATAAAAGTCTCTTTTATAACCTATCTTGGTCAGCTTAATAGGTGAAAGAATTTACAACAATGTAGTTAGAAATATCAGTAGGGCTTTCTGGTTGATATCAAGCATTTAAGGTTTCTAATTTCCCTTTTAAGATTTGTGAAAAATGTTAAAGAATATAGGTCAAATATATGCCAGATTCCAAAAAGAGTTTCCAAAGAGTCACAGGGAGTTCATAGGAAAGCAACGCTCTCAGGAAGAATGATATAAACGTGCTGGAAAATGTGTAACACATTCTCATTTCTCCCTCTCTCTCTCACAGAATCTAAAGAAAAAAGGGAGCCCATGGGCCCCAAAGAAAATTCTGAAGAGAGTTCTCTCAAAGTTTTCAATTTTTAGTACTGATCTTTTTATTTTTATTTTTTGTTTGAGTTGGAGTCTCACTCTGACACACATACTGGAGTGCAGTGGCATGCTCTCAGACACCGCAGCCTTGAACTGCTGAGCTCCAGCAATCTTTTTGCCTCAGCCTTTCAGGTAGCCAGAACTACAGGTGTGCGCTACCACGCCCGGCTAATGTTTTGATTTATTGTGAAGATCAAGTCTCGCCCATTGCTATTTTCTAATGTTATATTTCTGTGCGATCTACAACTCCGATTTTGTATCACATTGGAGATTTGTTATCAGAAGATAACGCTTCAGTAACAGCGTCCTGCTTCCCTTTCTGGT
>NW_007278003.1:0-944 GCF_000164805.1 Carlito syrichta | reverse complement strand
AATACCTTTAGTGACTTTTGGGACCTTTCTGGATTTGTAATAGCATTTTATATTTGTCCCTACTGACTGGTAAGCTTTAGTTATTTTCTCTCTTGGAGTGTCTTTACTTTTACAAATTTGTCACATATAGCTACTTGAACAAAAAATAGTTTAGGGGTGAATTTTTTTTTCAAATATTGTAATAAGAAACTAATTTGATTTCTCTGTTATATCTTTTTGGCTTCAAGTAGTTCTTTTCATCATTCATGTTCAAGATAACTTTTGGACTACCTTCCCATGTTTGATATGTTTAGAAATATTTCTAATGATTTTGGATTACTCTAGATGATATCAAATTACTTATCGATATTCTTAATTTTTAGTTTGTATCTAGCATGGCATAATGTTTCTGCTTTCCTGTTCTTTTTGTTGAGCTTATTTCCAGTGGTTGGCAAGATACTTTAGTCTTTAGCCCGTAATAAACTATATTATTTAATAGCTATTTATTTTTATTTTTTGAGATGGACTCTCATTATGCTGCTCAGGCTTGTCTCAAACTACTGGGCTCAAGAGATACCTCCCCTCCTTGTTCTCTCAGGTATGTGGGATTGTAGATGCACATCACTATATATGTCATTTTATACAAGAATAATTTCATCTCACTATGACATTATGGAATAGAAACTTTACTCTTTCTAAATCAGAAATGGCCTTATGTATAGGAAAATAAATAACCTTACAGTATTATTTCAGGAGTGCTTGCATAGCACAGAGGAGAAAGATTTTTGAGGCACTGGACATATATGAAAGAGAAAAAGGACACAAAAACACAGGGGACTGGGAAGACAAACTTCATAGCTTCATAATTTGCCAGCACCATTTTATTTATTTATGCAGAGGATTTAGGCAGTATTTTAATTGCCTTTTCATTTGAGATGGTTGTATTACCATATTGGATCCAAAAT
>NW_007278002.1:0-887 GCF_000164805.1 Carlito syrichta | reverse complement strand
GCAGCTTTGATGGGCAACATGGTTGGTACCATTTTTTTTTTTTTTTTTTTGCAATTGTGATTAGAGCTGCAACAAACTTACTTGTGCAGGTATCTTTTTGGTAAAATGATTTGAGTTCCTCCAGGTATATTCTCTACAGGGGAATTACTGAGTCACATGGTAGGTCAATTTCTTGTCCCTTTAGAAACGGCCACACCGTTTCCCAAAGATGTTGCTCTACTTTTTAGTCCACCTTCAGTGTAGAAGCATTTTTTCCAAATCCTTACCTACATCTGCTGTTGTTTGTTTTATTAATGATGGCCATTCTTACAGGGGGTATGTGGTATTTCAATGTGGTTTTTACTTGTATTCCTTTGATGATGAGTGAGGATGAGCACATTTACATGTGTCTGCTGTCTGCCCATACCTCTTATTACGAAACGGGTCCAATCATGTATTTTGCCCACATTTTTTTTTTTTTGAGTTGGAGTCTCACTCTGTCACCCAGACTGGAGTGCAGTGGCTGCTCCTGGCCACCGCAGCCTCGACCTGCTGGGCTCCGGTGATCCTTCCACCTCAGCTTTCCAAGTGGCTGGAACTACAGGTGCACGCTACCATGCCCGGCTGATTTTTTGATTTATTGTAGAGATGAGGTCTCACTGCCTAGGCGGGTCTCGAACCCGCAGACTCAGGCAATCCACTCACCTCAGCCTCCCAAAGGCGCAGGATTACAGGCTGAGCCACCGAGCCCGGCTTGCCCACATTTTAAAGGGACTGCTTGCCTGTTTTTTTCCAAGCGTTTGAGTTTCTTGTAGATCCTAGATGTTATGCCTTAGTCAGATATAGAGTTGGAGAATAGTTTTTCCCATTCTTTGGGCAGTCTCCCTGTTCTTTTGATCGTTTCTTTT
>NW_007278001.1:0-860 GCF_000164805.1 Carlito syrichta | reverse complement strand
AGATGAAAGAAAGCCACTCCATGTCTCCAAGAGCACCTGTGCCATAGTAGAACCTGGTTGCTTGCCAATCTTGCTGATGAGGCAGAAGGTTTAGGAGGAGGTCACCAGAGCTCCCAGAAAGCCAGGCCCCCTGGTGCCAGTACCAGAAGGAGGGAACAAACTCTGACCTAGAGGAAACGACCTGCTCTGTCCTTTCCACATTGCATTAGTGAAGCAGTGCCATATGGTTATTCCCCAGTTCAACACTCTTCCTGCCATCATTGTCTCTCCCAAAAGTGGACCAGAGGAGGAAGGTCAGGTATAAAAACAACAAAAACTCCTACTCCAACAGAAGCAACTTTATCTAATAAAAAATAACAAAACAAAAAGTGAAAAGAGTAGAGTCTGTCTTCACAGAAACCAAAAAACAGTGAAAAAAATATTGGCAATCCCCAAAAACGTAATGAGTTAACACCTAAAAAAGTGCTTCCCAGATTCCAAGCAATAGAACTCACCCAAAATAACCTGTTCCTGATGACTTCACCAATATCGATGAGAATGTGGATGCACAAATCTTCCAGGCCATGAAAACAGTGCACAGAATAAAGGGTGCTTTTAAGATCACTTGGAGTGCTCTATATATGTCTTCTTCAAATGTAGCATCTATTATTGACTGATTTTTTACTTTGACTCATTTGGTAAAATAAATGCAACAGAAGAAATTTAAATCATTCAATTTTGTTTTCAGTCTCTTTAGTACCAAGGTAACAAAAACATTCAGGGATACACCCAGACCACTGATGTACATTCTATCACTGTATATATATATATTTGTTATATTAATTTTGTTTTGTGCTTCTTTGTGTAGGGTGGGGGCAGGG
>NW_007278000.1:0-799 GCF_000164805.1 Carlito syrichta | reverse complement strand
GAACAAACTCTGACCTAGAGGAAACGACCTGCTCTGTCCTTTCCACATTGCATTAGTGAAGCAGTGCCATATGGTTATTCCCCAGTTCAACACTCTTCCTGCCATCATTGTCTCTCCCAAAAGTGGACCAGAGGAGGAAGGTCAGGTATAAAAACAACAAAAACTCCTACTCCAACAGAAGCAACTTTATCTAATAAAAAATAACAAAACAAAAAGTGAAAAGAGTAGAGTCTGTCTTCACAGAAACCAAAAAACAGTGAAAAAAATATTGGCAATCCCCAAAAACGTAATGAGTTAACACCTAAAAAAGTGCTTCCCAGATTCCAAGCAATAGAACTCACCCAAAATAACCTGTTCCTGATGACTTCACCAATATCGATGAGAATGTGGATGCACAAATCTTCCAGGCCATGAAAACAGTGCACAGAATAAAGGGTGCTTTTAAGATCACTTGGAGTGCTCTATATATGTCTTCTTCAAATGTAGCATCTATTATTGACTGATTTTTTACTTTGACTCATTTGGTAAAATAAATGCAACAGAAGAAATTTAAATCATTCAATTTTGTTTTCAGTCTCTTTAGTACCAAGGTAACAAAAACATTCAGGGATACACCCAGACCACTGATGTACATTCTATCACTGTATATATATATATTTGTTATATTAATTTTGTTTTGTGCTTCTTTGTGTAGGGTGGGGGCAGGAGTATGCCTCCAGTTTCCCTTCTCCTAACTATCACCTACTCTACCAGGCCCATCCTAAAATTCACTTCCTTAAAATGGTTTCCAAATTTCTCT
>NW_007277999.1:0-873 GCF_000164805.1 Carlito syrichta | reverse complement strand
AAAAAGTCATTAAAATTGATGAGTTTAAAAACTGATTTGAGCAGTGGCAAAAGTTCTTGACAGGCATATTGCATCAAACAGAGAGCACTTTGAACATGTAAGAACAAATCACAATTTTTATAAGTGAATTCGGGTTTGGGGGTGTCCTTTTTAGTATGTGATTTAAACTATTATAGAGAAAATAATTATGTCACTCAACAGATATTACCCAAAATGAAACTTTTGGCTCTTATTTATATATTTATCATTGACCTGCTTCCCAAAGGATTTGAGAAGGCTTCGTTTTTTCTTACATTTTACTAACTGTATTTTAAATTTTCATTTGAGTAGAAACTTTTACTTGAAGGAATCCTGACACCTCACACTCAAGCCCTACCATTGGTGCACATTTTTGCCCAGTGACAAATGTATTGGGGCAAAAAGGAGACACAAGCCTGACAGATCTGCTCCAAAGAGAACTTACTGGACATGGACAGACTTCCCCTTGGCTCCAGTCACCATCATGACTTATAGTACCAAAACTAAGTGTCAGTATTTCCTAGCAACGGGAAGTCTCCATGAACAACCTCGAATTGTTACTTATAAGTTGAAAAGAGATGACAGACTAGGGGGATTGTTTCTTGATTGCAACAAATAATATTAAAGGACTTTAGATTGTCAATTTGGGATTAACCCAGTTTTATTACTTTAGCTGCCACAGACTGTTTTTCCATCTTCCCTGAATATTGAACTCTTCATAAACAAACTATTCATGGAAAATCACGGGCCAAATATTTCACTAAATGCCTTTGATTTTACACCTGTTATAAAATACTGTCCTTTTGAATGAGTCACTTGAAGAGCTGGCCTGCTACAAAGCGATCTGTCAGTGTT
>NW_007277998.1:0-871 GCF_000164805.1 Carlito syrichta | reverse complement strand
GAAAAAGCTCAGCTTCATTTGTCATCCGAAAATGCAAGTGAAAACTACTTGAGGAGTCACCTATTTCAGTCAGGATGGCTATCATCAATCATTCCCAAAACAACAGATGCTGGCGTGGAAATGACAAAAAGGGAACACTTCTACACTGCTCGTGGGAGTGTAAACTCGGACCAGCTCTGTGGATAACCATTTGGTGATTCCTAAACGATCTAAACATGGACCCTGCCATCCTCCTACTGGGAACATACCAGGAAGCACGAAAGCCCTCTCTCCAAGAGATATTTGCCACATGTATGTTTATCGCCACATTGTTCGCAGTAGCAAGAACATGGAGCCAACCATCCTGCCCATCTAAAGAGGACTGGATGAAAAATATGTGGTACGTAGGAACAATGCCATATTATGCAGTCACAACGAGAACAAACTCACGAAGTTCACGGAAACCTGGATGGAGTTAGAGTCTATACTACTGGGTGACCTTTCACGGAAGCAACAACTGAGTATCTCATGTACTCACTCATAAGTGGACCTTGAACAACCATCATAATAACGACAACAAAAAAGATTTTCAGAGTTGGGAGATGCAGGGGAGGGGGAGGGGCAGGACTTGCAGTCGTTGGATTGTGCCCGGGGTGCCGGGACGTTCGGGGACAGGCCTGAACAACAAGGGTTCCTGTAAAATGAATATTAATATATTTCACCTGAATTGTACCCTACCTCTTTGAAATTACAAATTAAGAAGCAAAAGTTTACACCAGAACCCTGAATCCATAGCCAGTCGTTAGAAAGAACTTCTTGTTGCTGAAGCCTTAATCGCTTTTTTTCCCCACCGAAATAAAAACAAAACCCTTATTTTTATTGAAACGTGCTT
>NW_007277997.1:0-666 GCF_000164805.1 Carlito syrichta | reverse complement strand
CTTCAAATGCATTCTCCAGATGTGTGTCTCTTTCCCTGCGGAGGTATGTGGAGATTTCTGGCATGTTTTCCTTTCTGACCACGTTTGCGTGTTTCCCTGTGTTAATGTTACGTGGGAGTTGTTGCGGGGTGTCAGACACCTACTCTGCACAATGAATGGTACCTGCTGTCAATCTCTTTATTGTGGGGGCGGGGCTCCGGGTCTCTCGCCACTGTGAGGCTGCAGCGCCCTGGCGTGAGGACGGCGCTTCGCGTCCGGGCCGCGTGACCTGCTGGGTTGACGCGATCCTTCCTCAGAATCCTGCCTGCGAACACCGAGGCGCAACGCGGTTCAGCCTCCCGGGCCGCGGCCTCCCACGGAGTGCTTCGGACGCCCGCGCTGCGGTACCCCAGAGTGTGGCTCGCTGCGCCCGGGACGACCGCGGAGCTGGGCCCCCCGCTGGCCGCGGAGCTGGGCCCCCCGCTGGCGGCGGAGCTGGGCCCCCCGCAGGCGGCGGAGCTGGGGCCCCCCTACCACGTCGAGGGAACGTGGGTCAGGCCGCTCTTGGACATGGACCCTTAACCGTGAGTTCACAGACTCTTCTTTCCTTGTATTTTCTTACCTGTGTTTGGCTTTTGCTGGACGTGGAACTGCTGGCTTATGCATGAGAGTATCCAGTTTTCTGAG
>NW_007277996.1:0-727 GCF_000164805.1 Carlito syrichta | reverse complement strand
ATCACCATTCTACCCTTTTCTTCTATAATTTTAGCTTTTTCTTTCAGTTTTTACTTAGTATGATGTCCTGCAGGTTCACCCGTGTTATCACACATAAAAAAATATTTTCTTATTTTTAAAATCTGTGGTAAACAGTTTTCCGCTGTGTGTGTGCGCGCGCACGCACGCGCACTCCCGTGCATACGTGTTGCATTTTCTTTATTGATTCATTCATGGTGGACGCAGATTATTTCCAAGTCTTGACTATTGAAAATAAGGCTGCAATGAGTGTACGAGTGCTGATATTGCTTTTAGATACTAATTTTATTTTAGTTTTTGAATATATATATATACCCTAAAGTGGGATTTCTGGGTCAAATAATAGCTTTATTTTTAATTTTTTGAGAAACCATTTTACTGTTTTCCTTTTGCCTTCAGAGTTAGAACCCAATATAAAACTAGGAGGATAAAACCCAATGGCACGGGATTGTAAATGACAGGGAGGTGAGATCCCAAATAGAATGTGCAATAAAAAGCAAAATCATTAAATTAATACAATACACCTAATCTACAAAAGTTATCAGAATTATGAGTGTAAATTACCAGGATCAGTTCCAAGATTTCCATGTGCAGGGAGAGTGCATGCTTTGCTTACAGTTTGGGGTCAAAAGGTCAGTTGTTCACGACTTTAAGAATACCACATTTGAAATGCACATGGTAGTGTCTGTTCAGCAAACTCCACATCCCT
>NW_007277995.1:0-862 GCF_000164805.1 Carlito syrichta | reverse complement strand
CACTATATTTAGTGATTTTTTAAAAAAATCACTACATTTTCATGTTAGAAAGGGATGGAGTAGAATGCACTGTGACTGATTAGGAGCCTATTGTGAAGTGGAGGGGAAAGATAAATGGTGATTTAGATGGAAAGATTGTGGTCAAAGTGATGAGAATTGGCACGCTTTCAGATATATTTTTAAGGTGGAGTTGACAATGTTTACTAACAGATTGAACACAGATATAAATGTGAACTTGAATGTCAGAAAGAGAAATCAATATGGTCCAAGGCTTATGGCCTAAGAATAGGGTGGATGGTGGCCACACTTACTGAGATGGAGGAGAATGAATGCGGAAGTATTTTAGACATATTAATTTTGGGATGTCTATTAGTAATATTAGTATACAACTCAGGACAGAAGTCATGACTACAGATAAAAGTCTAGTAATCAAAATGTATAGAAAACATAGAAATGAATGTCATCATTGAAGAATGGTGATTAGAATGAGAAGACAGACTAGGGGATCAAGTTGCAAGGAGGATGAGATATATAAATATATATTTGGAGTGCTGCCAACCAGGAAAGGGTGTGATTGTCCTGATGGTCATGCAAAGAAAGGCTCAAACAGATGGAGTAATCAACAGTGAGAGATAATTGCTCATAGGTAGAGTAAAGTGCACATTAAGAATTGATCATACCACAACATGAGAAAATGGTGACTTTGACATAACAATTTCAATAGAATGGTGAGGACAAAATCTTGAAGGAATATAAGAAAGAGAGAGTGGAAGAGTGGATAGCAAGCAGGGGTTGTAAACTGATAACTGATAACTTCACAAAGAGAGGATGTGGGGGTAAGGTTGTGAATCGATTACTATGT
>NW_007277994.1:0-763 GCF_000164805.1 Carlito syrichta | reverse complement strand
GATGAACTGAATAGGATTAATCTAGACATGTTTGTGGACCAAGGAGAATACTCCTCCCCAAGAGGCGCAGATTTTATATCCCCAAGCTGCATATGGTCAGATCAGTGGAGCGACATGGGGAGCATGGCGTCGATTACTGTCAGCTGGAGTTAAGACAGAGCAGCTTTCAAAAATACATCAGGGACCTGATAAGCATCACCAAGATTTTGCATCTAGATTGTTGCAGGTTGTAAGTCGAATAGCGGTAGATGAACAGGTAGGGACTCTTGGTAAAACAACTGGCCTATGAAAATGCTAATTCTGCCTGCCAAGTGGCCATTCATCCCTATCATAAAAAAGGGGATTAAACAGATTATATTCGCTTGTGTGCTGATATTGGGCCTGCCTATATGCAAGGGATGGCTATAGCTGCAGCTTTACAAGGCACTCCTCCCCACAAAAATTTTAATGGAGGAACCCAAGGCACCTGCTTTAACTGTGAGAAAGTGGGCCATTTCAGTAGGGAATGCCCCGCACATAATCCCTATTCAGGACCACCCTCCAGAAGGGGTTACCCTACATCTATGTGCCCATGATGCAAGTGAGGTATTCACTGGGCTAATGAATGCCATTCCAGGATGGATGCAAACAGAAATCCCCTGTCGGGAAACTTCTGGAGGGGCCAGCCCCTGGCCCCTTAAGCAATTGGGGCTATGTCCATTTACTCCCTGGTGGCAGCCCTTCTAGCTGCAACAAGTCACCACCCTCACGTGTAGTTGGATAG
>NW_007277993.1:0-883 GCF_000164805.1 Carlito syrichta | reverse complement strand
AACTGTCGAAAGCATAGAAAAGAAGCTAGAAAAGACAGAACAAAATCTTCAAGAGATGAAATGATCACTTCAAGAGACCGAACCTAAGAGTAATTGGCCTTCCTGAGGCAGTGAGAGAAACAGAGGCCACGCTGGAACAAACATTTCATGAAATCATTCAAGAAAACTTCCCTTATCTCATCAAGGATGAAAAAATTCAAACACAAGAGATTCAGAGAACCCCTGCAAGACAACAAATGAGAAGACCAACTCCCAGACATATAATAATTCACCTAAACAAAGTAGGTATAAAAGAAAAAATCCTAAAGGCTGCAAGAGAAAAAGGTCAGACTACGTACCAGGGAAGACCAATTAGAATAACACCAGATTTATCTACAGAAACCCTCCAAGCTAGGAGAGCTTGGAGCCCTATCTTCAAAGTTCTAAAAGATAAACAATTTCAACCCAGAATAGCCTACCCAGCCAAGCTAAGCTTCATCAATGAGGGAAAATTGAAATATTTCCCAAATATCCAATCCCTAAGAATCTACACTGTCACAAGTCCACCTCTACAAGAAACACTTAAGAAAGTATTGAACACAGAAGAAAAGGAAAAAAGAACAACAATGTTCTTCACAAGAGTAGAGGCAAAAGATTAAAAACCACACATGATCCAACTCTAAAGAAAGACAACACACAAACAGGAAGAACAAAAACTGTGTAAGAACATTATGATAGAGATCAACTCTCACATTTCAATAATTAGTTTGAATGTGAACAGACTAAATGCACCACTGAAAACACATAGAATGGCAAAATGGATAAAATATCACCAGGCAACAATCTATTGCCTTCAAGAGACTCACCTCACTAGAAAGGACACTCACAGACTCAAAGTAAGAGG
>NW_007277992.1:0-705 GCF_000164805.1 Carlito syrichta | reverse complement strand
CATTTGCCTGTTAGCTTAAGCATCATGCAAACCATAACACTTCTAGTAGCACAGAATTTGATTTAGCCCATAATAGTTTTCAAAGATTGAAGGAGCACTCTTAGGTTGTTTTCTATCTTCATCTTTCCACTTTCTATCAGTTTTTGGCAGGGTTAGAAATATTTCCAAATACTTGTCTCTAATCTCCACCTCGACCTCTATCAATTTCTTTTTATAAAGACAAGGAATCATAATATGTCACTTGAATATTAATACTGTCAACATCCACGTTGCAGAATTTTAGAAAACTGTAGATATGGAGGAAGAAAAAGCCAAGTTGTGCTTATGAAACACAATTGTGGTGCTGCATCTTCCACATCTTCTATTATCTTCTGTTCTTAGAACCTCCCTGGCTTCCAGGCTTTTTCTTTAGATTATGCAATGGCAGGAAGCCTTTGTAAGAACCACAAAGCTAAAGTCTTACTGCAAATATGCTTATACTCTTCTAATAATAAAAAAAAAGTGAGAGCGTAGCCGGGCTCGGTGGCTCAGCCTGTAATCCCGCACCTTTGGGAGGCTGAGGTGAGTGGATTGTCTGAGCCCGCGGTTCGAGACCCACCTGGGCCTCTTGGCAAGACCTCATCTCTACAATAAAATCAAAATGAGCCGGGCATGGTAGTGCGCGCCTGTAGTTCCAGCTACTTGGAAGGCTGAGGCGGAAGGATC
>NW_007277991.1:0-441 GCF_000164805.1 Carlito syrichta | reverse complement strand
AGTTTACACTCCCACCAACAGTGTAGAAGTGTTCCCTTTTCACCACACCCTCTCCAGCAGCTGTTGATAATTTCCATTCTGACTGGAGTTAGGCAGTATCTCAGTGTGGTTTTGATTTGCATCTCCCTGATGATTAGTGAGGTTGAGCATTTCTTCATGTGTTTGTTGGCTGCTCAGATGTCTTCTTTTGTGAAGTGTCTGTTCATATATTTTGCCCATTTTATAATGGGGTTGTTTGTTTTTTTCTTTTCAGCACGTTTGAGTTCCTTGTAGATCCAGGATGTTAAGCCTTTGGTGTTGGCAAATACTTTTTCCCAGTCTGTAGGCTGTCTCCCTGCTCTCTTGATGGTTTCTTTGGCTTTGCAGAAGCTTGTCAGTTTAATAAGGTCCCACTTGTCAATCTTCTCTCTTATGACCTGTGGGTTTTGGGTTTAGTTCAGG
>NW_007277990.1:0-716 GCF_000164805.1 Carlito syrichta | reverse complement strand
TTCTGAGAAAAGAATTAGTGCATTTTCAGTTGAATGAGTGAGAGTTGTATATGTTAGGAGATATTCTCACCTTGTTATTGTTTTCATTTGAAGATCAAGTATATGAGGGATATCCCCCCCCACAAAACAGCAATTATCTTTTGGAGGGCAGGCTCCTTATAGTACACTCAGAATTTGTTACTCCGGATCAAATGGTCAACCAAAGTTTTTATCTGGAAGTTTTGAGTACGTTGTATCATGATTTGTGGAAGAAATATCTGTGTTTTGTCAGAGGTGACTGATTCTTCCACTGTGATAACACACCTGCCTACACCATGTTGAGTGTTCAATTGTTTTTTTTTTTTTTTTTGAGATGGAGTCTCACTCTGTCACCCAGACTGGAGTGCAGTGGCTGCTCCCGGCCACTGCAACTTCGACCTGCTGGGTTCCAGCGATCCTTCCGCCTCAGCCTTCCAAGTAGCTGGAACTACAGGCACGCGTTACCACGCCCGGCTAATTTTTAATTTATTGTAGAGACGAGGTCCTGCCAAGTTGTCCAGGTGGGTCTCGAATCCGTGGTCTCAGGCAATCCACTCACCTCAGCCTACCAAAGTGCTGGGATTACAGACTGAGCCACCGAACCCGGCATTTTTTTACTTTTAACCAAAAACTACATGACCCCCATGCCTCACCCTCCCTATACACCCCATCTTGCTCCATGTGACTATTTTTTTGTT
>NW_007277989.1:0-1004 GCF_000164805.1 Carlito syrichta | reverse complement strand
CCCAAATCCAGGACATAGAAGACAAAAAGATAATACAAAAAATCAATGAAACAAAAAGCTGGTTCTTCGAAAGGGTAAACAAGATTGATGGCCCCCTAGCTAGACTGACCAAGAAAAAAAGAGAAAAAAACCAAATAAGCATAATCAGAAACACAAAAGATGAAGTCACATCTGACCCTGAGAAATACAAAAGATCATTAGAGACTACTACGTACACTTGTATGGAAACAAACTTGAAAACCAGAAGGAAATGGAAGACTTTCTGACATCACACAACCTACCTAGGTTGGAACAAGAAGAAATTGAGACCCTAAATAAACCAATAACAATCAAAGAAATCAACCACATAATAAGAAAACTTCCTACAAAAAAAAGCCCTGGTCCAGATGGCTTTCCAGCAGAATTCTACAAGACATTTAAGGAGGAGCTGATACCAATCCTACTGAAGGTATTCCAGGTGATTGAAAAAGATGGAACTCTCCCCAAATCATTTTACGAAGCCAACATCACATTGATACCCAAGCCAGGTAAAGATCCAACAAAGAAAGAGAACTAAAGGCCAATATCTTTGATTAACATAGATGCTAAAATTCTCAACAAGATCCTAGCAAACCGGATTCTGCAATACATCTCAAAAATCATCCACCATGACCAAGTAGGCTTCATTCCTGGCATGCAAGGCTGGTTCAACATTCGTAAAACCATAAATGTAATTAAATACATCAACAGATGTCAAAACAAAAACCACATGATCATATCACTAGATGCAGAAAAAGCTTTTGATAAAATCCAGCACCCCTTCTTGATAAAAACCCTTGAACATCTAGGCATACGGGGAACATACCTCAAAATAGTAAAAGCCATCTACGAGAAACCCACAGCCAGCATACTCCTAAATGGACAAAAATTGGAAACCAATTCCCCTGAAAACTGGAACTAGACAAGGATGCCCACTCTCTCCCCTCCTGTTCAACATAGTATTGGAAGTCCTGGCTAAAGCAATC
>NW_007277988.1:0-788 GCF_000164805.1 Carlito syrichta | reverse complement strand
TCTCCATAGATACCAAATGTAGGTAGTGTATTATTAAAGGTCATAAAAGGAAACATGGAATTATATATACTCATCAGGAACCTGCATCTACATTATGTTTTTAAGCTCTATAAATACGAATGCTGCAGGAAATTTTTCCTTAATATGTACACAATTCATCTAGCCATTCATTTTTCTGATAAATAGCAAAATATGAAAAACAAAATAAATGAGTATTTTGATTTATTTTTGTTACATGGTATACTTAGTGTTTTGTAAGCCTCTTCTAGGTAGTTTGCTCTGTGAAAGTGTAGGTAAATATTTCACTGATTATATTGAAAAAATATTTTTTATTTTTAGTATATTTATTTATTTATTTTTGAGTTGGAGTCTCACTGTCATCCAGACTAGAAGTCACTGGTTGCCTCCAGCCACTGCTGTCTCGACCTGCGGGGCTCCGGCGATCCTTTCACCTCAGCCTTCCAAGTAGCTGGAAGTACAGGCGCATGCTACCATGCCCGACTAATTTTTTGATTTACTGTAGAGATGAAGTCTCGCCAAGTTGCTCAGGCGGGTCTTGAACCCACGGGCTCAGGCAATCCACTCACGTCGGCCTCCCAAAGTGCTGGGATCACATGCTGAGCTACCGAGCCCAGCAAGAAATATTTTTTAAGGATCATGTATGAATTTAGAGTGTATCTCAAAAGTATTGATCTCTTAGACAAGATCAGATGTCTGTGCTACACTATTCTTTATCTTGAGGGCATGTGACTATACATTATGCATGTAGCATATGTACACATGTGTAG
>NW_007277987.1:0-747 GCF_000164805.1 Carlito syrichta | reverse complement strand
CTGGCCCCCCGCAGGCGGCGGAGCTGGGTCCCCCTTACCACGTCGAGGGAACATGAGTCAGGCCGCTCTTGGACATGGACCCTTAACCGTGAGTTCACAGACTCTTCTTTTCTCGTATTTTCTAACCTGTGTTGTGGCTTTTGCTGGAAGTGGAACTGCTGGATTATGCATGAGAGTATCCCGTTTTCTGAGAAGTGTGTGTGGAAGGACTGCCCTATTCCCACGGAATGTATGTGGCCATAAATGTGTCCACTGATTCCTCAGTGTTCGTTCTGTTCCATGGATCAATCGTTAGGGTTTTATACCATTGCCTCTGTGTTTGCTTTACTGGACTTTGGTGAAAGCAGAAAGTGTGAAACCCTACACTTTGCCCATTTTGAAGAGAGTTTGGGCTATTGCCGGTCTCATGCAATTCTTCTGAAAGACTAGACATTTGGGTTTTGGTCGAGATTTCTTTGTGTTTTTAATGCGTTGTGTAGTAGTGGCATCTTCCCACGTCATGGTTTTTATTTATTGAACCGAGCATTTCCTTTCCATTGGCTTATGTCCTCTGCAATGTCTATCAGCATGAGTGTGTACTGTTTAGTGTACTGTTGTATTGTCCGCTTAACTTTGTTTTTGTACTATTTTGTGGTTTTGGCTGCTACGGTAATTGAATTGTTTCCTTAGTGGTTTTTTCAGGTGGACTTTGAAAGTGTAGAGAGACACCAGGTGTTTGTATGTTGAATTTGTGTCCCGCAACAATGA
>NW_007277986.1:0-798 GCF_000164805.1 Carlito syrichta | reverse complement strand
TCAAAAAGTCACTCTGGCCCCTATCAGAATGCAGGCTTATGGAGTTCAAGTAATATGTGGACTTTTGCTCAGGTCCATATCACAGTGAATTCAGTGAGACCCTGAGCCCATCCTGTGGTCACTTTCCTAGTTGGAACAGACACAGTCAGCAGCTGGGAGGGTGCCCACACTGGTTCTCTCATCTGTGAAGTGAGGTCCATTATGCTACCATCAAGGACTTGAAACATGCAAGATTCCCACCACATCCCCATTCAACTCTCCTGTCTGGTCTATGCAGAAGACAGATAGATCTTGAAGAATGGCAGTGGGTTGGCATAAGCTTAACCAAGGTGACTTTGATTGTAGCTGCTGTGCCAGATGGCAAGCTTCATGGCTGCAGTAAATTAACACATTCCCTGGCACTGATGTGCAGCTTCTGATCTAATCTGGAGGATGATTTTTCTACACACCTGGTCCTAATGTCCACCAGGAGTGGTTTGCTTTCAGCTGACAAGGCCAGAGACACACTAACAATGTTCTACTTCAGAGGTACAAGAGAGGAGCCCCCTTCTAAATATAGAAATTTACTTACAAAAAATTATTACATATTTAATCTTACATGTTAAAACTTCAGTCTCACCTTTGAAGTACTCTTTGTTTGATGCAATACACCTACTGAGATGCTTTTTCCATTGCTCAGAACAGTTTTTGAACTAGTCCACCTTGAACTCTTTTAGAGTTTCTGCCTTTTGTTCATTTGTTTGGCCTCTTCCACATCAGCAAAATATTTCCCTTTGAGGACTTTTTTATCCAGAGAAA
>NW_007277985.1:0-705 GCF_000164805.1 Carlito syrichta | reverse complement strand
TGTTGAGCTCAGGGAGAAACGTAACTGAACGTGCACCACAGGGAGGAGAGTTTGATGGCACCTTTTTTTCCAAGTTGATGGGCGGGTGTCAGACAGGCCTGTTAGCGTCCTCTTGAGCCACAGCGCCATCGTGAGGAAATAGTTTCATAGATGAGTCGGACAGACCTTTGCCTGCCCTAGCCTTTGAGGAAGCAAGGGTTGAACAGAACTGGCAGAACCCAGAGCAAGATGCAGACATTTGGGGAATTTCTGAGGACTGAGGGATCGAGACTGAATCAGCAGCTTCCAAGAGGTCTCAGCACAGACAGGAGGGGGAAAGGGTTTCAGTTTCCTCAGAGTTTGAGCAGTTCTAGAGCATACCATTTGCAGTCAAGATCAGGCCTTGTGGTATTTACCATAGAAACAGGGTACGAGGAGTTGTAGGCATCTTGTTTCTTTTTTTGTGTGAATTCTCACTCTTGTCGCCCAGGCTAGAGTGCAGTGAGGTGCTCATGGGCATCGCAGACTCCAACTGGTGGACTCAGGCTATGCCCCCGACTCACCCTTCCTTGTAGCTGGAAGGTATTTGAGATGCACGCCACCGTGTCGGGCTCACAGGTTAACTGACAAATCATTCCAAGTTGTGCCTGAAAATGATAAGACCCACGACTAGTTATCACCTGGAGAACTGGCCATATACATGACCTGGCTCTATCCTCTTCCTGA
>NW_007277984.1:0-701 GCF_000164805.1 Carlito syrichta | reverse complement strand
CATGGTACCTGCTGTCAATCTCTCTCTTGTGGGGGCGGGGCTCCGGGTCCCTCGCCATTGCGGGGCTGCAGCGCCCTGGCGTGAGGACGGCGCGTCGCGTCCCGGCCGCGTGACCTGCTGGGTTGACGCGATCCTTCCTCAGAATCCTGCCTGCGAGCACCGAGGCGCAACGCGGTTCCGCCTCCCGGGCCGCGGCCTCCCACGGAGTGCTTCGGACTCCCGCGCTGCGGGACCCCAGAGTGTGGCTCGCGGCGACCGGGACGACCGCGGAGCTGGGCCCCCCGCTGGCCGCGGAGCTGGGCCCCCCGCTGGCGGCGGAGCTGGGCCCCCCGCAGGCGGCGGAGCTGGGGCCCCCCTACCACGTCGAGGGAACGTGAGTCAGGCCGCTCTTGGACATGGACCTTTAACCGTGAGTTCACAGACTCTTCTTTTCTTGTATTTTCTAACCTGTGTTGTGGCTTTTGCTGGAAGTGCAACTGCTGGATTATGCATGAGAGTATCCCGTTTTCTGAGAAGTGTGTGTGGAAGGACTGCCCTATTCCCACGGAATGTATGTGGCCATAAATGTGTCCACTGATTCCTCAGTGTTCGTTCTGTTCCATGGATCAATCGTTAGGGTTTTATACCATTGCCTCTGTGTTTGGTTTACTGGACTTTGGTGAAAGCAGAAAGTGTGAAACCTTACACTTTGCCCATTTTGA
>NW_007277983.1:0-804 GCF_000164805.1 Carlito syrichta | reverse complement strand
TATAGGCACATGCCCTCAAGATAAAGAATAATGTAGCATAGACATCTGATCTCTCTTAAGGGATCAATACTTTTGAGATACAGTCTAAATTCATACATGATCATAAAAAATATTTCTTGCTGGGCTCGGTAGCTCAGCCTGTGATCCCAGCGCTTTGGGAGGCCGAGGTGAGTGGATTGCCTGAGGCCGTGGGTTCGAGACTCGCCTGAGCAACTTGGCGAGACTTCATCTCTACAGTAAATCAAAAAATTAGTCGGGCATGGTAGCATGCGCCTGTACTTCCAGTTACTTGGAAGACTGAGGTGGAAGGATCGCCGGAGCCCCGCAGGTCGAGACAGCAGTGGCTGGAGGCAGCCAGTGACCTCTAGTCTGGATGACAGTGAGACTCCAACTCAAAAATAAATAAATAAATATACTAAAAATAAAAAATATTTTTTCAATATACTCAGTGAAATATTTACCTACATTTTCACAGAGCAAACTACCTAGAAGAGGTTTACAAAACACTAAGTATACCATGTAACAAAAATAAATCAAAACACTCATTTATTTTGTTTTTCATATTTTGCTATTTATCAGAAAAATGAATGGCTAGATGAATTGTGTACATATTAAGGAAAAATTGCATGCAGCATTCGTATTTATAGAGCTTAAAAACATAATGTAGATGCAGGTTCCTGATGAGTATATATAATTCTATGTTTTCTTTATGAACCTTGATAATACACTACCTACACATGGTATCTATGGAGAACAAAAATTTAGAAAAACAGAATAATTATAAGCCTCAAATGTAGCCAGGCA